>NC_135306.1:31381591-31681591 GCF_048772815.1 Callospermophilus lateralis
TGGAATGATTGGGGTATGGTAGAAAACTCTGGGCTGGGAAGTTTTCTAGTTTTGCTTCTGCCAGTAAATACTAAATGACCTGGAATGAAACACTCTCCTGTTAGGGACCCCATTTTGCTAGGTCCAACACCTGTATGATAGCTCAGAATCCTGTTTCGATTTAGAGGTTTGTTTGGGGGCAGCTGTCTTTACAAAAGTTGGGATTTTTGAAAATGAGATGGAGAGTTGTTTTATTCTGATAGCTGGCTGGTATCAGAGCCCCTCTTAGGTGACCCTGTTGAGAGAAATACACTAATAAGCCTGGGGACAAGACTGACGGCTGGTAGAAGGGAAAACTTTTAGGGCCTAGGTGGTGACCAGCTCTGAAGCGCTAGAGAAAAGGGCTGCTCTTCATGAGACAAATGTTGGTAGCTCCTGACAGGGAGGGAGGAGTGGGAAGAACAGAGGACCAGGAAGGTGCGGGAAGAAGGAGAATATGAGAGAACTGCAGAGGCAGGGCCAGGGCAGAGGAGGAAGCCTCCCATGGTAGGGTGACCTTGGGTCTTCGCTCCCCACATTCTAATAGACTGAATCACCTGGGATCATGTTAACATTTTGATGTAGACACTGGGGAAGGACTCAATATTCTACATTTCCCACATGCACCCAGGGGAAAAGATGTTTCTGGTCCTCTGACCATGCCTTGAGCAGCGAGGCTTTAGCGAACAGGAGGGCCTAATATGAACTAATATGTACAGTGAGGGATAAGAAATGTGAGTCCCCTCAGTGACACTAACTTTTTGTAAGGTCTACCATGTGCAGCCATGCTTTCCTATGAGCAACCTGACAAGCTACAGAGCCAAGACACCAGCCATGGAAGCAAGAACTCACAAGCAGGTATAGAATCCAGACTTCTCCAGTTTGTGGAATTTGAAGCAAAACCTGTTTAGATCTCAAGGGACTGGGAAGACCTAGGTGATAGACATCTGGTTAAACTTTTTCAATTTGTTAAATTCCCCTTATGAAGGTCTTTCTTCCTATATGGAGAAACCCCTGACCTGGGGTCCAGGCCTATTTATCTGATAGTCTTCTGGAGAGTCTCACTGCAGAGAACTCGGCCAGATGGGCCTGGCTAACTCCTGCACAGCTCCGATGTTTTTATTTAACCCTGGTTTTGTTAGATCTCGGACAGCTGCTGACATTGAGAATGCTGCACTGTGCTCACCATGCTAACTGGACAGCCTGTCATCATCAGTGCCTGGGATCCATATGGATGCCAGCAGGGGACACTATATGTGATCTGTCTGGAGAAGGTGGAAGCACAGGGTGGCTGGAGTGCTGCCAACTGACCAGACAGCTCCCTCCTGGAAGGAAGAGGGAGCAGCGCTCTTCACACAGCCCAAGGACTAGAGCTGCCTTGAGAGAATGATGTTGGCCCTTTGACAGATGCAATGTCTGCTGTCCGGGTTGGCGTCTACATGGATCTCGATGATATTAAGGGAGGCTCTAAGGTGAAAAGTTACGCTTTGCTATATGAGCAGTTGTTTCTTTTAGGAAATCAAACAGCTTTCTTTCTTAATTCCAAGAAGTTGGTTCCTGGGCAAAAACTTTTACTATAGCACTTTCTGGGCCTCTGACAAAAGCAGCCACATTAAAAAAAAAAAAAAAAAAGGATGTGGTTTTTAGAGTAATGAGGATATTCAGAAAACAATGGGCTGTGCCTTCCAGAGGCTTCTTTGGAGGAGGAGGTTTACAGGGGAGGGATTTTCCATTTTAGAGATCTAAATAAGCAGAATTAGGAGAAATAATATAATCATCAAGATATATAATTAGGCCTTGTGTTAAGGTCTGTAAACAAGTCAGATTGGCACCTGTTATTTTGCCAGAGAAATGTTAAAGTCTGTAAACAAGTCTGCATGGTGCCTGGCAAAATGCCAGAGGGAGTGGTTTGTGAAGTAACAAAAGCGAGCCATTAAGTGTGGAGATTCCTTATTGGTTGACTAATGTATCTATTTTATGCTAATTAGATAAGCTGTGTAAAATGTATAAATACCATTCCTGTTCTACAATAAACGGCTTCCACTCCTGCTGTATCAATGTACACAAGTTGTTCGTCACCCCCTGGTTATTTTGCCCAGCCAGCCGGGCTGCGGCAGCCTTGTGTTCATGAATCTATTAAATGAATCTTTTTAAAAAATTGATGACATGTTTAGCATTAAAGAAAACCTTCCAGATAGCACAAATAACAATCTCTATTGTCAGTATTGAATACTTGCTCTTCTCAATATTGTCTGAGTCCAGCAAGGGTAAGACTAGTAAGCTGCTTTTGTCTAAGAGATTCAGAAAATCATGGTTTGTGTTCAAGTATATTATAAGCATGAGCCTCTAAGGACAGTTCCTGTCATAAACTTGTCAAATGGTAATTCGCTCATGATCAGTATGCAGGGACTTGGAAATCCAAATACACAAATGTATAAATGCTGGAGTATTTTGTGAGAATATGGGTGACTAAGTGTGTTTGCTGCCCTAGGTAGGGCTAATAAATGGTATACTTATAGAGATTCACAGTATTCAAACAAAAAGTCCTTCCACTTGACAGATGGGGGAACTAAGGCCTAGTGTGATGAATGACTTATGTCAGGTCTTAGACCCATTATAGGGGCAGTTACTGAAACATTTACTTATTGAATTCTTACTATCTACCAAATACTCCAAAGCACTGGAGATCCAGACTTACGACAAATAGTCCCTGCTCTAAGGAACTGACTATGAAGTGGGGGAGCCAGATCCCTACACTTCTGCAGATAGAGAGATCGAGGTGTGATGAGTGCTAAAATAGAGGTATCTTCACAGAGCTCTAGGAAGATGTGGGAGAAAGTTGCTAATTAAACTGAGAGAGAAAAGGCTCTAAATTAAGGATGTCAAAATGAGGGAGGAATGAAGTGAGAGAAGGCTATTCCAGGGAAGAGCACGAGCAAAGACCTGCCACTTGGCTCTCACTGAAGCTTTGACTCAGAAGAGATCTCGGAGACCAGTTGTTCATGTAATGTAAAAAGTTTCTTATATAACATCCTGTAGAGATGATAATTCATGTCCTGCTGGAACATTTCCAGTGAGAGGAAGCTGATGACCTCATGAGACAGAAAAGGTTTAGCTGTAACCTTTTCAGTTGCTGTTGCATGGCATCTAAGGGTCTGTCAGAGTCTCTCTCTTCATTGTCAATGAATATCAGGCATAGTAATATTTGATCTTTAACTTCCTCCCAAGGGAATAAGAAAATGGTGTGTGTCTTAGGACCTCTGACTCATAGAATGTTAGTGCTGGAAGGGACCTCAAAGATCATTTAGTCCAGTGGCTTTTATCTTTTTTGTGACTTGTGGACATCCTTTGAAACTGAGATTAAAAAAACCCCAACAACTATAAATCCTCACCACCAAAATGAATATATGCTCCTGATATACAAAATACTGGATATAGTCTTAAGGGCATTCATGGAGCCCTGAGCCCATTCCAGATAAGAAACTTCTTATTTATTTTACTGAAAAGTGAGGATCTGAAGTAGGGTGGCATGAAGTAGAACCATGGAAATAATTCCCTGTGGATCAGATGGCTTTCTGAGCACAGGAATCAGACACGTGGGTCAACCCTAAAGAGAGGTGTTGACAAACTGGAGATGTTCAGGGAAGCAGGCTGCAAAAGGATCAATTATAAAGTCAAAGGAATTCTTGAGGTAGGAGTTGGAGTATTATAGCTAACATTTCCTTTAGCTACCTGAATGTTAGTTTATGGAAAACAATTTAGACATTTCTCTTTGGCTTCAAGATGAAAGGCAGGAAGAATTTCCAGATAGAACACTCCACTAACAAAATGAGGTGTTTTGAGAGGTGCAGATTCCTTGTCACTTGACACAGAGCAACTGAAGAAAGTTCAGGATGACCAAAATCTCAAGTATGAGAGCGTGGGAAGGTACTGGTAAATAGAGAGAAATGAGACTTGGAGATATAAATGGAAATAAATTGTTGGAGGGTCTTACATAGCATCATGGCTGGTGTTTGAGAGCAATGGCCTATGTAGAGTGGTAAGACAGAAGAATAAAACCAAATGGACCTAAAAGAACATTTGAAAGGAGGAATAAACAGAATCAGTGGTGGAAGCACTAGCAAGAAAATAAGAAGGTCAGAAGAAAGACAGGTTATTGTAGGTTTCTCACAGTGAGTTTGAAGTGATAGTGACTATGGGACACAGGAACACTGAATGATCTGATGTGTTGACAAGTGACCAAGAATGGCAAGGTGGAAGTGCCCAGGAGGCAACTGATGATGTGAGTTTCAAAGGTCAGGATATGAGACAGATTAAGGGATTATCTACAGACATGAATTAATTAAAAAAAATTTTGAGACAGGGTCTTGTTGTGTTGCTCAGACTGGCGTGGAACTTCTGATCTTCCTGCGCCAGCCTCCTGAGCACATGCCACTGCACTTGACTCTAAACTGCATTTTTAGAGTGGATACATTTTCAATGGAAAACAGTACAGCATGAGCAGAGGTATAAAAAGTAACCTCCAGGTCTGACCTCAGTGTGGTGATGACATACTTAAAAGATGTGAGAGGAGTCAGAGAGAGGAGATCTGAGATTAGAGAGAGAAATAAGAACCTGGCAAAAATGCAGCTTCAAGGAAGAAGGATGATCAACATAAACATGGTCTATTTAAGAGTGCACTCCACTCTGCACTTTGGCAGGTAAATTACAGTAATGTTCATTTTGGCAACAACCTAGGTAGTGCACTGTGAGTTATAAAGTGCTTTTAAATGGATTATAGATATTTCTTAAATAGGAGTTTCTAAAATACCTGCCTTAGTAAATATGACTACGACTTTTCTCTCTTCCAATTTCTCTATCATAAATTAGGGACCACTTTACTTCAAGTTTAATAAGTTCCTTTCACATCTTCACTTGAAGGAGGGTGATTTCTACAATCCTAGCATGATTAAATGGGAAAGGTACATTGAGGTAACATGATGTGTCTGGCCCACCTTAGTCGATGTTGCAGCTGCAACATTCTGATTTTTGTTTCTTAAAGCAAAATTGAAAACAAAACTAAACATTGACTCAGATTTTAAGGAATAATTCTTGAAAAATAAAATTAAAACAAGTTAAATCAGTTAGTCTCTTCTACTGAAATATTTCACTTAGGGATCTATACTACGATGACTGTGGGAGTGATGGCTGAACTCGTAAGAAACTTGTTTATTTCTAATAACAGTACCCAACAAAGGAAACACTGAAATTGGGAAAGAATGAGTACAAAAGATTGCAGTTTTTTCATTTTGTCAATTTAAAAATATTATAACAAGTAAGCACAGCTCCCATTTAAAAGGGGCTTTTAAAAAGCAATGTTAGGTTTGGGGGCATAGTTCAGTAGTTGAGCACTTGTCTAACATATGCGAGGCCCTTTTTAGTTAGTTTTTTTGCTCCTGTGAGGAGAAGACCTTACAAGAACAATTTTAGGAGGAAAATTTTACTTAGGGACTTATAGTTTTAGAGATCTGTCTATAGATGGCCAACTCCATTCCTGAGGCGAGGCAGAACATCATGGCAGAAGAGAGAGGTGGAGGAAAGCAGCTCAAGACATGGCACCAGGAAGCAGAGAGAGACTCCATTCAAGGGACAAAATACATACCCCACCCCAAAAGCACACCCCTAATGACCTACTCCTCCACCCACACCCTACCCACCTTCAGTTGCCACTCAGCTAATTCCTATCAGGGGATTAATTCACTGATTGGGTTAAGGTTCTCATAACCCATCACTCTACCTCTGAAACTGTGAGTCCCCAAATAAGCTTTTCCTCCTCTAAAATTGTTCTTTTGGTCACAGTAACATGATAGCTGACTAAAATAATCCCTGAATTCAATTCCTAGCATGGAAAAACAAAACAAAACAAACAAAAACAGCCAAAAAAAAATCGTCCAGTAATTAACTGGAATAATAACTAAAAGGAAGTTTGGACTAGTTTCTTAAATCTCCTTGTTGTTTCAAACACCCTAGATAGGAAGTCAGGGGGTCCAACAAATTCATGTTAGGAAAATAAAAAAAAAAACAACTAAAACCACTATGCAATTTAAGCAGGCCAGTATTTTAAATCTTCTCCTCTGTATAGGAGACCCTTTCACAGACTGGTTCTTGGTTTCCACTTCTAAACTGACTCAAGAAAATGCCCATCTGCGCTCAGTTCCAGGCACATGACCTCTACAGGCCAAGGAAAGGAAGAAGAGGCTGCAAATCACTAATGATGCAGAGATGGGAGTTTCTACAGAACTGGAGAGTGCCTAGAAACCAACTGGTCTAACATGTCATGTTTCACAAATGAAGAGATAGAGGCCCACAGAGAAATGCTGTGTTTGAATCAACACAAGTAAATATCAGAGGCAGGATTTGAATCCAGGTATCTTCCCTCTCTGCCAAACCCTTTTTATCCTGCTAGAAAGGGAGTTTGGGAGAAAGCGGAACACCAGGGCATCCTCTTCCCAATAATGAAGTGGAATACACATTCCTTCAGGGACATAGAAATTCAGCCACTCTGCTTTAGTAGAGTCCCACTTCATACTTAGGTAAGTATAGCTGAATTCTGAAAACAGATTCTCATACATTAAGCTGGAGTTTATGGGAACATCTATAGGAGTCAATATAGTATTATATTCACCTTATCTGCAATTTTGCTTTCCACAGTTTTAGTTACCCACTGTGAGCCCTGAGCCAAAATATTAAATCGAAAATTCTGGAAACAAACAATAAGTTTGTATATAACATGATGAAATCTCCTACTATCCTATTCTATCCTGATAGGACATAAATTATCCCTTTGTCCAACATAATCCCACTATATATGCCCATCAGTCACTTAATGGACATCTTAGTTACCAGATTAACGTTGCAGTATCACAGTGCTATTATCAAAGCAATCATTATTAATAATGATCTCAAAGTGCAAGGGTAGTAATGCTGGCAATGTGAGTTGCCAAAGAGAAGCTAGAGGGAGACTTTAATGGGAAAGATGAAGCACATTAAAATATTTTGAGCAAGAAAGAGATAACATTCACCTAATTTTCATTATGGCATGTTGTTGTAATTGTTTTATTTTATCATTATTGATTTTAATCTTTTACTAAGCCATATAAATTAAACATTAACATGGGTATATATATAGATATATAAACTGAAAAAACATAGTGTACACAGATGTTCCTTGATTATGATGGAGTTACACTCTAGAAAATCCCATGGTAAGTTTAAAATATGGTAAGTTGAAAATGTATTGAATACTCCTAGCCTACTCTGGATCATCCTAGCCCAGCCATCAGTCAACTCCCCATGGAACTGAGGGGCTGCCTGGGAGCTGGGACTCACTGCTGCTGCCCTGCATTATGAGAGAATATCATAATGCATACCACCAGTCTGGGAAAAGATCAAAGTTCAAAATTTGAAGTATAGTTTCTATTGAATGCATTATTTCTTTTGCATTATCATCTTAAGGTAAAAAAATTGTGAGTCCAAATATTGTAATTTGGGAACTGCCTACCAGGGTTTGGTGCTACCCAAGATTTTAGGCATCTACTGGGATCTTGAAATGCACTGCTCATGAATAAAGAGGACCATTGTAAAACATTCCATCCCTTGTAGATAGTGTATGCTTGCAACTCAAGACAACTGGTCACATGTGTTATCTACTTGTGGTTGTCACTTATGTACAGAGAACTCTTATAAGAAGGCTAAGAAAAAGACGACTGTGTGGAGACTTTAATATTGGATTCCCAGGTAGGTGAAGAGAGGAGAGCCTAATGAAGAGTACAAGATATGATTTCTTAGGATGCCATCTACTTCTGTAACATCAAAGTCACAGAAAATTATGTCTTTCCATCAATTTTTTCTACTAACCTGACATGATAGTTAGTATTCCAGCATTATTTAACCTCTCACTAAAATGATTTAGTCTTATTATTTTTAATGGCTATTTACTAATATTTTTAATGGTTGTTTATTATACTTCCCCCTTTGGGTGACATATGGAAGAATTCAGGAGTTGAAGGACAGGAGATTTGGAAACATTCAAGATACAATCAGAAGTTAGCTTCCAAGATCTGCCTTTCAAGCCAGGTGCAGTGGTACACACCTGAAATCCAGATACTCAGGAGGCTTAGAGAGGATTGCAAATTCAAGGTCTATCAGAGCAACTTAGTAAGATCCTGTTTTGAAAATTTAAAAATGGGGTGGGGAGGTGCTGGGGGCTGGGGATGTAGCTTGGAGGGAGATTACTCTTGGGTCCAATCCCTAGTACAAAAAAAAAAAAAAAAAAAAAAAGAAAGAAAGAAACTGCTGGTCATCTTCATTTTAAGAGGCTCTGGTATCTGTGTTTGCTAATGCAATATGCTGATGATATTTAAAATATTCCTACCTAACCTAAGTATCAAAAGAAAAGGCAAACCCAAGCAGAATCAACAGTCATTTATGTGATATGATCACAATGTGTAATAGGCACAAATGGCTATTTCATACATTTGTATCATTTTCCAAAAAATGTTAAGTCCTTGAAGTAAGGTCTTTGTTTTTAGTTACCATTTCTCCCTAGGATCTAGCCAAGGGTGGTGTATGTATAGTAAGAAGTTCATCAATATTTCTTGAGTAAAGCAGTTTACAACTGGCTCTCCATATTCACAAGTTCTGCATTTGTGCATTCAACAAACCACAGATCAAAAACATCTAGAGAAAAATTGCATCTGTGGTGAGCATATATAGGCTTTTTTCTTGTCATTATTCCTTCTTTATTTTTTTGTCTTGTCATTATTCCTTAAACAATATAGTATAACAACTATTTATTTACATTGTATTAGATATTAAAAGTAATCTGAAGATGATTTAAAGTATGAGGAGGATGTGTATAGGTCAAATGCAAATGTGAGGCCATTTTATATAAAAGTTTTGAGCATCCGTAAATTTTGGTATCAACAGGGAGTCCTGAAATCAATCCCCCATAAATATAGAATAACAACTGTGTTTAGTAGAGATTCATTAAAGAATGGGTGAGGAGAGTCAGTTATTTTACAAGGTAGTTGCATTAATCAAATCAAAACAAGACTTAGTTTAGTTTAGTAAAAGCAGATCAGATACTGGTGTAAGTTTCTTTCATAAAGGCAGGAAGGCCAAGAAGACAGCTTATTTATTTGTAGTTTATACTAGGTAGCAATCCCACCCCTAACTCCCTGCCATGGGTGCTGGTGACAATGGCTTGTTCCTGGGTTAGACCCCAGGAACAAATCTATATGGAATAGCCACCAAGTGGAGGTTAGGCCCTCATATTTCACTGCAGTCTTAGTCTGGTGAAGAGAGAGTGGTGAACAGAGAGGGAAGATGACATGGGTACAGGGACCACAAGAAAATCAAATTCTCTCCTGACTTACTCTCCTG
The DNA here is from genome assembly GCF_048772815.1 of Callospermophilus lateralis. Classification (NCBI taxonomy): domain Eukaryota; kingdom Metazoa; phylum Chordata; class Mammalia; order Rodentia; family Sciuridae; genus Callospermophilus; species Callospermophilus lateralis. The sequence goes on from NC_135306.1 coordinate 31,391,033, forward strand.
ATACCGCCCCCACCTCCTTCCACCCTTATTCTGAGCTGTGAGAACAAAATCTCCATGCTCACACTTACTTAGCTGCAGCATCTTTTCTCAGCTGCTCATGCTTCATAAGGAGATTCTTCCGGTCTCGAAAAGCTTTTCTGACCTTGTATCCTTTGTAGACAGCTTGGATTTTGAAGGCGGCAATATCTTGTATGGCTGCAATGGACAGGGCCCCATGCTCCAAAAGGAACTGGATTACTTCATGGCGCTCACCAAGCAAAGCATAATCAAGAGGTGTGTACCTGATGCAGGAGGAAGAGTAGTTTTTTGTTTGTTAACAAAATGAATTCAAGGTACTGGTAAACAGACAATATTCTCATGCAACAAAATGAATCATTCTAAGATGCAGAATATTCTCTGGGCAAAGTCACCATCTCTACTCCAAGGCTATTCCTTTTTCTTCTGAGGGATATAAAACAAAGTTGAATATGGCTGTGGGTAAGATGCTTTGTGCTACTGACCATGCCAATTCCTGAGTTTGACTCACTGGTTCACAAACTGGTGACTATTGAGAACACAGGATCATGTTCCTTCTTTCTCATGTACCAAATAATAACTCCACTCCTATCTGGTAAAATGCTGCAAATTATATTCTGTGAGATTCATAAATTTGAGCCCAAGGTTACTGATACTTAATGCTCATGAAAAGAAAAATATACCTCCAAATGGAGAGATTTAATATATGATAAAGATGGCCCTTTAAATCATTGTGGAAAAAATTAAAGTATTATATAAATAGTGTTGCTACAACCAGGTAGTGATCTGGGAAAAAAGAGATTCTAATATCACATCTTATACCAAAATAAATTAGGGATGGAGCAAAGATCCAAAAATCAAAACAAACAAACAAAACAAAACAAAGGTACCAGAAGGTACCATGGAAATTTAAAAAATACTCAAGTGGGGTCTGGAGTGTAGATCAGTGGTAGAGTGCTTATGTAAGCATGCCAGAGGCTCAGCATTTTAATGCAAAACAAAAAAATACTAATGTGGGAAATCCTTTCTTAAAAAAAAATGTGAAAATCAGAAATCATAAAAGAGTGTTAAATCTGATTACATAAAATGAACAAAATTTTAGGGCTAGGACTGTGGCTCAATGACAGAGCACTTGCCTTGCAAGTATGAGGCACTGGGTTCAATCCTCAGCACCATATACAAATAAATAAATAAATAAAAGGTAATGTGTCCATCTACAACTAAAAAAATATTTTAAAAAATAACAAAAGTTTGCAGGGCAAAAAACATTAAGCCTTCCTGTTTTAAAGAAAATGCTTACTTTATATAAATGATATGTATGTTAAAAATTCAAACAGTGAATAAAAGTACAAAGATTGAAGTAAAAGAATAATCTCTCAATGATGGTAGTGATGAATGTCATTTCTTAAACAACTTACTTGATGTTTCTAAGCCCCAGCTTTTTTTCATATATTAAACAAGTTAATATGGAGAAAATGAAACCATGAACATAAAGAGGATTGTGCTGTGCCTGACATAAAGGAAGAAGGTCTGGGAATAATAAATATTAGCTACTACTGTTAGGATCGCCAGCCCTACACTGCAGAATGGTTTGTGATACTATAGATGCTCATCATAAATATCACTTCCACAGGATCCAAACTTCTATAATGACTGCCACTGATGCCAAGTGCTCTCTGGATGACTATGACTGTAGACTGCAATCAGCAGTGTTAGGAGGAAATCATCAGCTGGTTTGTGAGGTGGAAAAAAAATGATGATTATAAGGATGCATGATTCGACTTGGAGAATTATTCAATGATTACAGAAAAAAAAAGCTCTCTTAAAAACTTACCTCACAGACACAGTAAGACATAAATGGAATAGGTTTTCAGAATAAGGGTGGTTTGATCGCTTCAGCAAGGAAATTTTTGTAAGTTCAGAATTTCTTACTGAAACCCCGAATGCTAATATTAAGGAGCTCTCATTTTAGGAAGGCTCAATATGCTACTCCTGTTCAGGGACCAGAAAGCCATAGGTTGAGGTGCCTACATAAACTTTCAAACATTATTTATAAATAGATGGCATTTTATAAATTCAGAAGAATTCTTAAAATTTTTATTATATATTCTAAAATTCTTTTCATGGAAAAAATTAGCATAGAGTAATTGAACCACATGATAGTAAAACTAAATTCACTTTAAGAGGTCATTAAGTTCAACATTTTCATTTTATAAATGAGTAAACAGACCTAGCATGGTTAATCAACTTGCTGAGGATTATGTAATCACCTTCTACAGAATGCAGACTAGAATTAAGATTACTGAACAATTCCCAGTTCAGTAATCCTTCCATAAAATCTCTATCAATTATTGAATGTCTCCCAAAGAACAAAACTCCTCCTAAAATCAATGTGTAAACAACATATGTATTTAATAAGCTTGAGAATTTTCTGTAATTATTAATATGTAGTGTTCTTCATGTGGAATATAAGCAGGATTACCAAACTCTGGTTAAGAAACATAAAGCTCAAACCATGTCTTTACTTAGGAATATGACAAAAAGAAATAATGTGCAGCATAATCCCCCTAAAGAATGTTGGAGTGGGACTCAGGGGACTTTTGTGACCCTGGGAATTCTCCTAACTTCTCCGAGCTTCTATTTCTTCATTTATAAAAGGGGAGGAAAGGAGGAGAAAAGAACTAGATTTCTTGGGCTGCTTCTGGACTGAAAACTACATATTAAATATTATTATTATGAAAAAACAATTTTATTATGAGAAATCTCAAGCACAAAAAATAGAATAGCATAATAATCCTCTGTGTACTCAATACTGCAAATTAACAATCAGAATGACTTTTTGTTATGTTTGCTTCTTCCAACCTCTTCTTTTTCATTTTGTTGAAGTGTTTCAAAGCAAATCTTGGAACTCCTATCATTTTCATCTTCATCCCTAGTTCAATTTAGAACCATTCAAGTACTGTGAATATTCCCATCAATGTTATATTGTGACTGTCAGGTACTTATTGACTGAAAGCCAACAGAAGTTGGTAAAAATTATTTCTATACAATGTACATCAACTGGTTAGTGTCAATGCATGAGAAGTAAAAATTAGTACCACATTGATGGTAACCAGCCAAGAAACAATGTAGATAAAGACAAGAGATACGACACAATTGGACCTGCCATATGGGAATGGTCTGATGGGATCAGTGGAATGCCTAAACCAGAATGTCAATAAATATAAAAGGCAGTGCCAACTTCTGACACTTGTACATCAAGGTGCATTACTAATGAAACATTAAACGAGACTGGGGTATGGCCACTGTCTCTTTTTATTTACAGATTGGCAAGTATAGTTAGGAAGATTTTTCCTTTGGTTTTCTAGTCTGCAATTAACGTATGTTTATTCCAAGGGGCAGTAAGCACTTTAACTCATGCAGTGACTTAGGTTTGAAATTCAAAGTTTAGTATATAAATAGGAAATGAATTACAAAAAACATGTATTTTCCATTATTTCTTTAAAAAATAGCATCTAGACAGTGTATATTGTAAGAATAAGTTCTTCATAGACACAAATCGTCACTAACTCTTAGATTCTTTATTTTTCCTTTCTGTTTGTTTTAGAACTTCAATGGGAGACATCTTCAGTTCTCTGAGGAAAGGCTCTGAAATAATTGCAAAGGGGTTGATTCAAGAAAGGAGAAATGTGCCTCTGCTGAGATAGTTGATTTAAAGAAGCCCTTCCTTTTCTAGAAGGTTTTCCACCTGCTAACAGCAAGCAAGAACTAGTGGTGGCTAACAGATGGGGCCATTCTAGTTAGAGCATCCATGAACAGTGACAACTAATGTGTTGACTCGGGCCAAACAGGGCCTCTGATATGGAGGTCTGATCACAAATTGAGTGGTTACCTGAAAATTACTAGAATTCCCCTGAGACCACCAAGAGTCTCTCCTGCTTAGACTTCATATTGTGTCTTGTTCTTTTTATGGGTTGGGTCCCTGCATAACAATCACAGCATAACTCTGAGAACCTTATGTTAACAATTCAAGAAAGTTGTATCTAGAATAGATGCTGACCTTTCATTTGAGTTCCTCCATATGTTTTTTTTTCTTTTTCCTTTTCTTTCTTTCTTTTTTTTTTTTTTTTTGGTACAGGGGATTGAATCCAGGGGCATTTAACCACTGAGCCACATCCCCAGTCCTTTAAAAAAAGAGACAGGGTCTCTTCAAGTTGCTTAGGACCTTGCTAAGTTCTGAGGCTGGCTTTGAACTCATATGATTCTCCTTCCTCAGCCTACTGATCTGCTGGGATATCGAGTGTGTGCCACCACACCCAGCTCTTCATGTTTTCATGCTAGTGATGGCACCTTTTTGTCTACTAACTGATAATGTGTCTCCATCAAGAGAAACATCTTGAATATGTAACATATTCCACTAGCCTCACTGAATTCTTGGTCTTGGTCAGTCAGGATTTCACTGACTTCACGCTAGCTACCAGCCAGAAGGAGCTCTAAGTCTCCTCATCTGCAAAATGTGAACCTGAAGTAGGTAATATCATATCTAAAGTCCTGAATACCTATGATACTCTATGATTCTAAATAATATTGCATGGAACTTTTACTCCTTTTTCTGGTTCAGTATTTCTTAGTGTAGTGTTTCCTTATGATTCTACTTAGTTTTGAACTTGAGATATCTAAACTTGAGATTTTTTTTTTAAATCTGGCAAAAAGGATGTGGGATGAGCAAGAGCATATTCTCTCTCTTTTTTTCTTATCCACAGCTTACCTCTCTTCATTGTTTTCCATCTGATTAGGGAAAGCAGCAAAGTCTAGTAATAATTTAATGGCATCAAGGTATCCATTGTTACAGGACCAGTGCAAAGCTGTTCTTCCCTATAAGCATGAACAAAAATCAAGTGTACCTGGAGTAAATATTTTTGGACATGTGACTATTTATGCTAATTAAAAATATAAATAATCCTCCCCTTAAACTTTTCAATTATAAAAAAGGATACTATTATGTACACAGTGGAGAAAACAGACAGCTCTTAACTAAGGGATCATAGCTAACACTATGTGAAAGGGTACCATATGCCATTGGAGGTGATATCTGAGAAGGATTCAATATCACTTATATAATATTCCAACCAAAAATGTAAAACCTGCATCTAATTATGAAGAACCATAAGACAAACCCAAACTTAGTCAATTCAACAAATTAAACATCCTGTATCCACCCCTCCCCACCCCAGTATTGTGGCTTACAACCCTGCAGCACTTTTGAGTTATATTCCCAGTCATTTTTATTTTTTTTTTATTTTGAGACAGGATCTTGCTAAGTTGCCAAGGCTTGCCTTGAAATTGTGATCCTTTTGCTTCAGCCTTTGGAGTAGGTGGGAACAGATGCATGCGCCATTATAACTGGCCTGGTGGCCTATATACTTAAAAAACCTCAATGTCATGAAAGATAAAGCCATGAAGTATTGCAGGATATTTCACAGTGTTAATGGACGTAAAGAGAAAAATGTCCCAACCCTAAATTTTTACATCCAATAACAGAGTTTCTAAATATCTAGGGAAAAAATCTCACAAAATTAAAGGGGACATAGTCAAATCTATTATCACAGTGGGAGATTTTAGTGTTTTTAAAATAACAGTTGATAGGAAAAAAAGACAAAAGAGCACTAAAGACATAGAAGACACAAATAATGCAATTTAAAGATATGTTCTAAGTGACCCTGCAGTTAAAAATGAAAGAATTAGCATTCTTTTCAAGAGTACACAGAATTTTATCAAAATCAGTCATACACTGGACCATAAAGAAAGACTATAAAGAATAATGTGCTCTCCTGCAAAATGTCCATATCCTAATCCCTGGAATCCTGTTATGTTACGTGGAAAGCAGGGAATTAAGGTTACTAATCATCTGATTCTGAGGTGAGGAGATTATCCTGGATTATCTGGGTAGGCCTCATGTATTCATGAGGATCCCTCTAAGGGAAAGAGGGGGCAGGAGAGTGTCAGAGTGATACAGTGTAATAAAGTCCCAACTAGCCATTGTTGGCTCTGAAGATGGCAGAATGGGGTTATGACCCATGGTGAGTGAACAGCCTCTGGAAACTGGAAAAATTAAGAAAAAGAATTCTCCCCTAGAGCCTCCAAAAGAAATACAGTCCTGTTAAATCTTGAAGTTTTAGTCTAGTGAGACTAATTTTGACTCCTGATATCCCAAACAGTAAGATAATAAATTTATGTTTTTTTGTTTGTGATTAATTTGTCACAAGAGCACAGGAAACTAATCCAATCAATTAGAGAGAGAGAGAGAGAGAGAGAGAGAGAGAGAGAGAGAGAGAGGGAAAACGCTAAGTGCCTGGAAATTAAACAATATAGTTCTAAGTAATCTATAGTTCAAAGAATAAATCAAATTAGAAAGTTGAAAATATTTTACCTAAATGACAGTGAAGGTACACAACTTAATCAAAATAAAGCTAAAGCAGAGCTTAGGAGAATCAAATATATATATAAAATCATCAATTTAAAAAAGTATTTATTTTTTAGTTATAGGTGGACACATGTCTTTATTTTGATTTATGTGGTGCTGAAAATCAAACCCAGTGCCTCAAGCATGCTAGGCGAGTACTCTGCCTCTGAGCCACAACCTCAGCCTGATGATTTAATCTTTTATCAAAAGAATCTAAGGGGAAAAAAGAATAGTGTATCAAACCTGAGGAAAGTGGATGGCAGGAAAAATAAAGATGAGAGTAAACAATTATCAAAATAGTAAGCAACTTCAAAATGTATAAAGTCAACAAAGGCAGAAGTAAGTCCTTTGAAGATCAGAATAAGCCACATGAAAAGTTAAAAAAGAGAGAAAATACATGTTACCAATATATAAAATTAAGATGAGGAAGTCACTACAGGTCTTACATAAAAATGGTAAGTGCAGATATAGCTAACTTTATGCAAATACATTTGACATATTTCTAATATATTATCTCTTACTAAACTGAAAGAAAATTAAAATGATTAGAAAAACTGATTAGAAAACTTATTAATGGAACTAAATTAACAATATTTGTACAAAGAAACCCCCAAACCAGAAGACTTCAATAATAAATTTTTCCAAATAGTTAAGGAAGAAGTAACATCACTCTTATATAAATTTGTTATGAGAATAAAAGAGGGACTATTTCTTGACTCTTTTTATAAGGTCATTGTTAACTTGCTACCAAAATCTTACAAACGCAACATAAGAAAGGAAAATTATAGGCCAAACTTTCCATGAATATATATGCAAAAATCTTAAAATATTAACAAACATAATACATCTTTATATATAAAAGTGCGTAATACATTATAAGTGGGGCTTACTCTAGAAAGGTAAGAGTGGTTTAACAGCTCACAAAGGCAATCAATATAATTCACCATATTCACAAAAAAGAGGAGAAAAATAATATGACTTTTGTTGATAGATGCATAAATTTTATTTGACAAAAACTATGGTATTTAAAAACTCTTAGCAACTAGAAATATAATTTCATTAAATGGTGAAATATTGAAAGCTTGATCTTTAAGAAGAATTATGAGTTAAGGATGCCAACTGTCACCAATTCTATTCAACATTGTATTGAAGATTCTAGCTAGTTCAACAAAATAAAACAAAGAAATGAAAAGTTTGGAAATAAAGAAAAATGATATTATTTACAGGCAGCAAGATTATTTATGTAGATAATCCAAACTATATATAAAAATTAATGGAACTGGAAAGGAGCTTTGTACGCTACTTATAGGAGAAATAGGTAACTTGGTAAAATATAAAAGGTATGACAAATTATAAAAGATGCATTCCTAAGAATATAAAGACAAGGTCTATATTTTACATGTTTTTCATTATGATAATTTTACAAATAGTAACAATCTTGATTAAAAACTTGCTTAATGAGTTAGTAGAGAATCTGTTTTCTGACTTGGAAAACATAGTTTATGCTAATATTTTTAAAGAATTAAAATAAACTAGTACCCTTCCCCCCCAAAAAGTTAATACCAGCTAAAATGAGAAAAACTAATATATTACTACACAGCTGGGTGGAGTATAGATTGACCAATGCCTTTCAAATATTAGGTTGGCCTTATGTATTATAACTGAAGCATATTAATATATCATTTGTTGTCAGGTGCAGTGGTGCACACCTGTAATCCCAGCAACTTGGGAGGCTGAGGCACACGGATTTGAAGTTTGAGGTCAGCCTCAGCAACTTATCAAGACCCTGCCTCAAAATAAAAATAAAAAGGGCTGGGAATGTAGTTCAGTGCTAAAGTGCATCGGTTCAATCCCCAGTACCCTGCCTCCCCCCCGCCCCGGCCCCGTAAAAGCACACACACACACACACACACACACACACACACACACACATTTACATATATGTATATAATATATGCACCATTTTTTTGCTTTGATTCAATATTCTCACTTAAGGGGAATTATTTTAGGAGAGTAACTCAAAAGGAAAAAGTTAAGTGCACAAAGATGATTCCTGCAATATCATCTACAATAATGGAAAAGTGTCAAGCAACAGGAGGTTCTTTATTTAATTATAAAATTTGGTTTAAAGGCATAACTTGAATCCTGACTCTCCCATTCCCAAAGGTTGTCATTTTAGGGTCATGATTGAAACTACATGAGTTTCAATTTCCTTACCTGCAAAATGGTAGTAATAATAGTAAGTACTTTATAGGGTTATTGTGAGGATAGAACCATCTATTATATTTAAAGCTCTTAGAATTTTGGAATCTTAAGAATTCATGATCATGAAAAAGATTATGTATCAAATGACAAAACACTGATGATCATTTTAAGTGAACAAAATATGGGTCATAGTCATATAATATATACTTATATACATATACATACATACATATGACATATATATATCTTTTATAGAAGCTATAGAATGACTCCCAGTCTATTTAATGACTATGTTAGATATAGGTAAGGACTGGTCGAGAACATGGAAAAATAAAAATCATAATTGTATGGATTTGTGGGTGATCTCTTCTTTGGTAATTTGTTTTATTTAAGTTTACAACAAAGAAGAAACATTATAAACACTTTGTAGCAAACAATATAGAAAAGACCAAGGAGTTCTACCTCTTTGTCTTGAATGTTAGGGTCTGCGTTATTTTCCATGAGCACAGCCATGCAATTGATATATCCCCCATATGCAGCACACTGCAAAGGGGTTCGTCCTGCATAATCTTGCACATTTGGATTGATCTTATTTTCTATTAGAATCTGGCAAACATCAGCATTTCCTCCCAGTGCTGCCCAATGTAGAAGAGAATGTCCATCTTGGTCAACTAGATCTACCCTTGCTCCACCTGGGAAAGCAAAAATATATTGAAAATGTGTAATGGAGATAGCATTTATCAAAAAGAATAGAAGTTAAAAAACAACAGTCCCATCAACACTTTACTCTCATTGAAATGCTTCCACATGCGTAAGTCTACTTCAGAGTTTTACAACCAGCCTGTAAATTGGTCAGGGTAGGAATCACTCCCTTTTACATCAAAGGAAACTGAAGACTAGGCAGGTGAAGTGACTTTTCCAAAACCAAACAACTGTCAACAGGTGGAGCTGGGAGCAGAACTGGAGTTTCCTGTTACCAATTTGGCTGTTCTTCCCTTCACCTTTTAACCTGGGTGGCTCTTTGCTGTGTAAAGCTTTATTTCCAACCAAGCATGCAAGAACTTTGTGAGTGACTTAATAAGACTACTTGATTAACTAACCTTTAATAAGTGTCTGAATCACGTCTTTGTGTCCCATCTCACAGGCTCGGAAAAGTGGAGTATGTTTCATGACATCAGTAGCATCTACTTGAGCATCATTTTCCAATAATAACTTCACGGTGCTGACGTGGCCAGAAAGGGCAGCAGCATGTAAAGCTAAAAAGGAAGTAAAAGAAAGTGACAAACTCTTTAACAACTTTACCTTTTTATTAGTCTTAACTATGAATCTTTTCCTCTTCTGATTTCTCCATTGTTTTGGCTAAATGCAATCCAAATTGTAAAGATTCTCTAGTTTATTTTTCACTTTTGTAGGTTTCCCACTTCCTTCCTATTCATTTGTATTAGTCATACCTCCCCCCACCCCAACACTTCTTCTATCTTTCTTAACTCATTGTTTTCTTCCTTTCCATCCTGTTGGTCTGAAAATGGCACTCTCTTCTCAGTTACTAGTTTATTTAATCTTTCCTCTTTTAGAGATCAAGAGAACAAAAAATGACAAGGAGAAAAGATTTAAATAACACAGACAATTCTGCCCATCAACCACTCGATAAGCACATGTCCCTAAGGGGCCACGTGACATGTCCATAACTAGACCATGTCAATCTCCTGTTCCTTCACCTGGCTACATGTGCCACTCCTTTGGTTGGTCTGTGCTCTGAAAGCACACACTACTTGTTACACTGTACATTTTTCATACTACATGGCTCCAAATATAAGCCAGCGACTTTCTCAGGGTTCAATTTAAGCAACATCAATCCTTTTGAACAATGGAGAAAAAACTGAGAGGTGAAATGTGGTCTCCTCTCTGGTGCCTTTTAAGGGGTTTTAAAGAGTAATTCTGACTACCTGTGTTTAATAGTATGCTAATGCTGATCCCTTCCTGTGTTACTCAACCATAGTGTTTGACTTAATCAGTCACTCTAGGTTTGAATTAGCCATACTCACAGTTTAGAGGCTTGTGGAAGTTCTTTTTAAGTATGATGGCTCTATAATGCTTAGAATAATGTCTATTTCATACATAGTGATCCATAAGCAAACCTGGGATGCCTGCAAAAGTGTGGACTTTCGGGCTGGGATTGTGGCTCAGAGGTAGAATGCTCTCCTAGCATGCGTGAGGCACTGGGTTTGATCCTCAGCACCACATAAATATAAAATAAAGACATTGTGTCCACCTATAAATAAAAATATAAAAAAAGTGTGGACTTTTGGGCTGGGTACTACTGGAATGCTGGGAATAAAATAGACAAAGTTATAGTCTAGAAGAGGAGCAAAGCAAAGCAAATATAAAACACTTTAAAATCCTATCAATAAATTGTTATACAGTGATGAACAGAATAAGAAATGTATGTAATAAAAGGTATTTTTAAATAGAGAGTGACTGGGAGACTGTGTGTGTGTGCGTGGGGAGATATTGGGGATTAAACCCACTGGCACTTAACCACCAAGCCATATCCTCAGGCCTTTTTATTTTTATTTTTTATTTTGAGACAGGGTATCACTAAGTTGCATAGGGCCTTGCTAAGTTGCTGATCAAAAGTTTGAACTTGTGATCCTCCTGCCTCAGCCTCCCGAGTCTCTGAGATTACAGGCGTGTACCATTGTGCCCAGCTTGGAAGACTACTTTTGACTGATAGTTAGGAGGTCCTTGCAGAAGAGCTGACATTTAAATTGAGACCTGAAACATAAAAAGAGAGAATATTTTGGGCAAAGGGAACAGTTGGTACAGGATAGGAATGACTTTGTGTGTTGAAGGAAGGCAAGAGTAGCTGCAGCACAGTAAGTGAGAGTGAGATAATGAGAAAGGTAGAAAAGACCAGATTGTAAATGGTCGTACATATCAGACTGTTGGGAGACGCCAAAGGGCATGAAGTAAGGGGGGTGATTATATCCAAATTATACTCTAAATGGTTCATCTCACTGTTATAAGAAGAATGCATTATAGCAGATTAAAATACAGGCAGAGAGCCAGTTATTTTGTAGTAGATTGAGCAAAAAATGTTGGGGACTTGAATGAGGGTGGTAGAAAGGGAGATGGAGAAAAACAGAGAAAGAATTAGAATATGTTTTGGAGGTGGAAACATAGGATTTGAAATAGGATCTCTGTCCAAATAGCATGGTATCTGCTTTTAAACAAATACCTCTAGTAAGTCTTACACATTCCTGAGTTTGGGAACTACTGACCTAAATGGCTGCATGTTAGTTTGATCTAGATGAAATTCAGATAGAAAAGAGTGACTTCAGATATCTGAAGGCCTATCATGCGTGGAGAGCACAAAGGGATCAGTCAGTTGTTAAACTGGGCTCAGTATGAGGAAGAGCATTCTAACAGAGTCAGGTTACCATGGAAGTTGTAGGTGTGCTGTGCAGAAGACGGTCAACCAGAGGCTGAGAGACCACTGGTGAGAATGTTATGAGGCAGATAAAAGCATGGCATAATATCTGTGATAGTTCAGGGATTTTTCACATTTTAAAAAATTTATTATTAATTTTATTTGTTCTAATTAGTTATACATGACAGCAGAATGCATTTTGATGCATCAAAAATAAATGGAGTATAACTTCTCCTTCTTCTGGTTATACATAATGTAGAATCAGCCCGGTTGTGTAATCATATATGTACATAGAGTAATAATGTCTAATTCATTGTATTTTTCACATTTCAAGAGCAGAAGAACCATCTCACCACCAAATGAGTTTTATAAAACACTCCACACATGAACCAGAAGTTGAGTGGTTCAGCTTGAATCAGGGGTGGCAAGTTACCCACCTGACTGTCTACTCCCCAGCAGCATTTCAGCTACCTCTACAGAAATCTGCTCTTCTGAAGAGCAGGTTTAGGAATCCCTGGGCTAGGTTTAATTTTAAGGTAATATTTAATTTTTTTAAATATTTATTTTTTTTAGTTGGACATGATACCTTTATTTCACTTATTTATTTTTATGTGGTGCTGAGGATCGAACTCAGGGTCTCGCACATGTGAAGCGAGTGCTCTACCGCTGAGCCACAACTCCTGCCTCAATATTTAATTTTTCAATGTTACAATCTTGTGATGTGGCATCAAGTATGAAATAGATATTCTATAGATAAATAATACCCATATGTAAAATTTTTAAAAAGACAAAATTTCAATTAAGCAAAAAATAGAATTAATGACATATTAAATAAAATTTTCCATTTTATTTGTATTTACTTTAAAAAGTTAGACTTAACTATTATTACTTCCTCTTTAAAAAAAGTGCTGCGATTTTACATGAGGACTTTAAATTGTTTTAAAACTTAACTTTATATTCATGGAAAACTTCAAACATATTCAAAATTAAATAATAGTTCAGTGAACTCAATATAGCCATCACTCAGATTCAATCAACAGTTATCAATACATGGCTAATCCTGTTTCATCTAACCACCAACCATTCCTGGCTTTTAAAATTCCAAAATCATTTCCTCTCATTGGTAAATATTTTATTATCTCTGGAGGACAAGGGTTCTTTTTTAAAACATCAGTGTATCAGTCAAGGTCTAGTCAGAAGACAGAAACCTCACCAGATATTTTAGCAGAGACAATTCAGTATAAAAAAATTGTTAGTTATGAGGTGAGAAATGAATTACAGTAGAAGGGGTAGAGAGAGAAGATGGGAGGGGAGGGGAGGGGGGATAGTAGAGGATAGGAAAGGTAGCAGAATACAACAGTTACTAGTATGGTATTATGTAAAAATGTGGATGTGTAACCCATGTGATTCTGCAATCTGTACTTGGGGTAAAAAAGGGAGTTCATAACTCACTTGAAGCTAATGTATGCTAATGTATGAAATATGATATGTCAAGAGCTTTGTAGGGTTTTGAACAACCAATAAAAAAAAATTGTTAGTTATGTATTAAAGAAATTAACAGGCAAAAGGAGAAAAAATGTAGGAAGTAGCTACCAATCTTGCAACTAGGGAAACAAAAAAGAAGAGAATAAAATAATTAAAATCTAAAAGCTTAGAAGAGCCCTGCAGAGCAGAAACTCAGACCTGTGAGGAGGGGCTCTGCCGTGCTGGTCTGGGCATTCCTAAGAAGGGTGCTCTTGATACTAGCATTGTGCATGCTGGAAAAAATGCAGAGTGAAATTAATTGTTGTCAATGAAACAAACAATGATGCTGCATTGAAGAACCATTACAGAGTGATGCTGACCAGAGCAGAAAACAAACCAAGAACAGGAAGCAAACAGGATGATGTAATCCTTTGTTTCTCTTCAAATCTTCCAGTATCCCTCTACCTCCTGCTATGTGCAAATGCTAACAGGGCACTCACTGGCAAAGGGGAAATCTTATTTGCAGAGCCTCAGGCCCAGCACTGCAAAAGGAAGATAAAAGGATAACCTTCAACTAAAAGCAAGGCTAGTGATAAAGTGGAAAGCTGCATAGTAACAGAGATGTGGGGAAAAATTAAACATTTATCTAAGTTGTCCTTGAAGCTGAGAGATAATAGTTTAATAACTGGTGTACCACAATGCCCAATTGTCATACTTTAAAAATACTAATAGAAGTTCTATAATACCATCAAATATCTAGATAGTCACATGTCACATTTTTATGATGACTTTTTAAAAATAGTTCATTTATATGAATCAGATTCCAAACAATGTCCATATGTTACTATTGGTAAGACCTCTTTTAATGGGGAGGAAAAAACAGCCTTATAGAGGGATGATGGAGAGAAACTCACCTTCATAGAAATGTAAGGAAGGCATCTTTTTTTCTTTTATTTGTTCTTTTTTGGATATACATGACAGTAGAATGTATTTTGGCATATTATACATAAGTGGAGTATAACTTATGCTAATTAATCTTATTTTTGTGATTGTACATGATGTGAAATTACCTCAATCATGTATTCAAATATAAAGATAGGAAAGTTATGTCTGATTTATTCTACTGTCTTTCCTAATTCCTTCCTTCCTCCCTTCCCTTCATTCCCCTTTGTCTAATCCAATAGGCTTCTATTCTTCCCTTCCCCATCTTCCTTTGTTGTGAGTTAGCATCCACATATCAGACAGAACATTTGACTTTTGGTTTTTTGGGACTGGCTTATTTTACTTGGCATGATATTCTCCAGTCCCATCTACTTACTGGCAAATGCTATAATTTCACTCTTTTTTATGGCCAAGTAATATTCCATTATGGAAGGCATCTTTGATACACAGAAAAATCCCCATAGGAGAAAGAACCCAGGAATTAATGAATCTGAGAAGAATTTATGCCTGAACTCCAATCACAGTGCATATCAGAAACATACTTTTGGTCAAAGTATGCAAGTATCCTTGCCCATACTTTATTAAGATACATGAAAAAGTTAAACTAAAAGCAAAGTTAGAAATAAAGTGGGAGACTGTATAGTAAAGGGAATCTGATAAAAAATTAAATGTTCAGATCATTTATAACCTCAATGTCCTATGGGTCTGCTTTATATCCCTACAAAAACTTAAGATCTGCTATGAGGCTTTGATAAAGAAACAATCTTTTTTTTTAAATATTTTTTTTTGTTGTAGATGAACACAATATCTTTATTTTATTTATTTATATGTGGTGCTGAGAATTGAACCCAGGGTCTCACAAATGTGAGGCAAATGTTCTACCACTGAGCTATGATTCTAGCCCATAAAGAAACAATCTTTTTTAAAAAATATTTTTATTAGATTTTGATGGACTTTATTTTTTTGCTTATTTATATGTGGTGCTAAGAATTGAACCCAGTGCCTCATGCATGCTAAGCAAGCGCTCTACCACTGAGCCACAACCTCAGCCCTAAAGAAACAATCTTGACAGAGGATTTGTCATAAAATTGAAATTGCCTAAAATCTTAAAAAATAATTAGAAGGGTCTTGGTATAAGGAGGATGATTTTTCAGTGTAGTAACTTCAAATCCCTCCCCTTCCTTCCCCTTAGTACTGCATCACTAGTTTTAGTGGCCAAACAAAATTTTATCTAGAACAATAGGTAGGGCAAATGGCTTTAGTATGTTTGTACAAATAAAAAACCCATAATACTGTGAAGCTAACCCATCACTGAGTTCTTAATTCTGTTTAGTACTGGTGTGCAAATTTTACTGGTGTGTAAATTTTCTTTCTTTCTAACTTGAAATTAGGACATAGGACACAAGTAAGAGACCTCTAAGTTGATACTGAATGCTAAAAAATGTGTACATCTCTTAGTAACCAATACATAGTTAAAGGGCTCTCTTATTAAAGAAAGATTAAATAAGCATCTAGTAAGAGCTTCTGATGCAATGCTGCCTTGAAGTTGTGAAACCTAGAGTCATGGGAGGTTATCTCTAAAGTGGGAGATTCAGTACTCAGTCATTCTACTCAAAACTCAGAAAAGAACATAGTAAGTGAGACTGGTGAGAACACAGGCATTCTTTAAAACATGACTCTAAATTTTTGAAAATATAATTAGTAACTACTAAAAATGCATAGTTTTAAAGTGGCTTCTGCTTTTTAAAAATTTTTAAGCACAAAGATAAAAGATTAGAAGAGTTACCATAACCATGTTTAAGGAGCAACCAATGTTTTAAACCAAATGCTACAATTCACCTGGTAGAAACATGTGCAATTTTAGACATAATACTTGGAAGAAATAAAAGTTATCAAACTCAAACTTTAAAAGTGGTGAATTCAAACAGTATTAGGTTAGGAACAATGATTTCAATTTTTTAAAACAATGATTTCAAATTTTATAGTACCACCTGTACTTTGAAAGGTGAATTAAAGCAAACTGAACTTATCTACCAGTTCTTACCTGTGCCCCCATATTTGTCTGCCATGTTGATATCAATGTCAGATTTTAAACTCAGCATAGTCCTAAGGACATCATCACTGCCTTTCCCTGCTGCCCACATAAAGGATGTTCTTCCTTCGAGGTCTGAATCATCTTTCACTGAAGGATGTTTTAAAAAAACTTGTACTGTTTCCTGTAAGAAAACTTCATGTAAAAAATTGAGACAACAGGGTAACATTTTATGTTAACAAAGCAGATATATATACATATCTTTTCACTAAGAAGTAAAGTATTTCCCCTTACTTTTGAATCAAATTAAATTGTCTTTTCTATGAATAACAGAGTAAAAATTTTCATTGAAAATAATAATTCCCTGTTCTTATATATTGGTTTTAGTTTCTATAACACTTTAAAACCATAATCTAAACCTCTCATTCAACATTCTCAAAATTGAAAATGATAATTTTTAATTAAGTTTAAAAACGTTTGGTCACTTGGAAGTGACAGCTAAAAGACTCAGACATATTCAGTGTCATGACCAACATTAAAATATATGTTTTATTAGACATTTTACATGCAGAGTGTTCAGACATACCTCAGGAGAAAATAAATACATCATGTGTTTTGTTACTAGAACTTTTAAAGATGGTTAACACACTTACTGAACACTGATTGATGGTTACTGAGAAACACAGTGTTCATTTAAACGTACTTATTTAGCAATTCCTATATTCTAGGTCACTCCCCTGGAATCATACAAAACCAGGACCCTTGACAATCCTAACAGTGTCTGACATCTTTAGTGGGGGTTAACATTTCAGCATCTTGGAGTAGGGAACTGGGGGTTGAACCCAGGAGAGCTTTTCACTGAGTTACATCCTCAGCCCTTTTTAGTTTGAGAGAGGGTCTTGCTAATATTTCAGCATTTTAAATTGCCTATTTCCTCAGAACTCAGATTCTTATAAATTTTTAGAACTATCAAGAAACTTGTGCTTGAATGAATGTTAAAGTTTCAGAAAGAAGTTTTTTGGGCTTTTAATTTAGAAAAAAATGTATAAAATATTGAGTCTTAGTACAGAAAGAATAAAATTAAGGGCTCATTTAATCCAGTCCCTCATTTTATACATGAAAAAAATTCAGATTCAAGGTCATACAAATATTTGGGGTAGAAACAAAAATAGATGACAGGGCTAAATTACAGTACTCCTTTTAATACATCATATAGTTTCTTAGTCTTAAAACTACTGGTGAATTACTGAGGTATGAAAGCTTATGCTTGGGCTGAGGCTGTAGCTCAGTGGCAGGGCACTTGCTTAGCACATGTGAGGCACTGGGCTCGATCCTTAGCACCACATAAAAATAAACAAATAAAATAAAGGCATGCTGTCCATCTACAACTACAAATTTTTTTAAAAGCTATACTTCTAAGGTCTACTGTATATGTTCATTAAATGCACTTTAAAAGTTTGTCATTTTTTGGTTTTTTTCTCTTACTAATTTGCAAATTTTTTGCTGAGTATGTTTTTTCTTAATGATGAATATTTATAGGAATTTTGGTTGTTTGCTTTTGTTTTTTGATATTTTTAAAAAATGAAGTTGCATCCTCCTGTGAGTTAACAAGGGGCCAAGTTGATCAAGGGACTTGAAAGAGAACTTAGAAAATCTGCATAACATTAAGAATCAACTCTGTTAATTAGCAGATATCTAAAGCAAATATTTCTTTGAATAAATATCCATAATGTTCTACTATTCTTTCTTACTCCATTAGTACAGTTATTTAATTATTAGTATCTGTACATTCATAAATTTGGAGCCTAAAACTGATTTGAGACCATGGACAAGTAATTTAATCTCTTTTTTTTTTAATCTGTATACTGGATAATATGACCCATCTCATAGACTTACGTTGTATTATGGGGTTGAGGTCTGATATAGATTGAAAAGCCTAGGCCAAGAGAATTTCTTATCTATTTGTTAGAAGAAAGTACTCTTCCTCAAAATACTATGCATTTTTCTGTGATGTTGGGAGATAAAAGAAGATAATGATTTGATAAAATTCTAGATGATAACTCTTAAATTTTAAAGAATGCTAAGAAGGAAGGACTATAGACACACACACACATATATATATATATATATATATATATATATATATATATATATATATTTTTTTTTTTTTTTTTTTTTTTTTGAGACCAGAGAGTAAAGAAGGGTATGAAAGTAAAATATTTTCACCCTCTGAGTATTCAAGAAGTATTTGGAGAAGTCAAGAAGTTGAAATTATTCTGTACTGATGATAGTATTATCATAATTTAATAAAACCAAGGGTTTCATGAATGCACATCCCTGTAGAAGACAGTCCAATCAACTGTGACTACTTTAATGTGTGTGTGAATCTTTGTTTGAGTCTTTAGTTTTTACTGGCCATACATACTTAGGAAGCTGATCTAGCTTACACATTGTCATGTTGCAGGGTGGTCTGAGGACATAATGAACAGGAAAGTGCTTTGCAAAACATAAAGAGCTATAAAGGAAGAACTATTGCTGATATTCAGTGTTTCTGAAAGAACAACTCATGTTTGCTTTCTCAGATATAAAATACATAATTATTAGCACTAGTAATAAGAACATATTCTATTCAGTACCTGTTCTAGGCCAGCAATTATAGTGGGCACTTGTCATAAATTTTCTCTAGTCTTTACACCAATCCAAAAAGAAAAGGCATAATTATCCTCATTTTACAGATTAAGAAACAAAGATTCAGGTTAAGAAATTTCCATTAAGGTCATACAGATAGTTTCCAGCCAAGGTTTTTCCAATTCCAAAGCCTTGCCACACTGCTTTTAGGAAAATAAAGATTGTTGAACACTAAGATGTCCTTAGTACTATAAATGTAACAAAAGATGAAGCACATTTACTTACATAAAGCAAAATATTACACTGAATGTTAAAACAAAAGCTATATCAAACTTTGCATGTGACCAGCTTCACAAAAAGTTGAAATGTCACTTGAATCACAGAATTAACAATATGAACAATTGTCAGAAGATAATTGCTATATCAACACAGGCAAATGAACACCTATAAAACTGGTGAAATTTGAATAAGATCATTGTCAACTTCCCATTTCTGATAATTGTACCAGATGTTACCATTAGGGTAAGCTGGGTGAAGAGTACAAGGGATCTTGTATTGTTCCCTGCAACTGCATGTATTATATCAAAATAAAAAGTAAGAAAAAAGAATTATTGGGCTGGGGATATAGTTCAGTGGAAGAGCACTATTCCAGCACGCTCAAAGCTCTGGGTTCAGTTCCCAGCATCACCAAAAGAAAAAAGAAAATTGCCTTATTTTACTTACAGCAAAGTTACTCTGAGCTGCATAGTGCAAGGGTGTTGCTCCTTGGCTGTCAGATGGGATAGTTCCAGATTTATTTCGTTCTAAAAGGAGATGGACAATCTGTGCATGGCCTGAGAGCAAACACAACAAGGTAGTTATAACATAGGAAGGACACAATTAATTTATAATCTATTTGAAAAAAGAAAGATGTAAGAAAAATCACTCGCACATAATGCAGCATTCAAAATGTTTTGTGAATAGCACTGTCTTCCAGTGCAGACTCATCTAACTTCTCACCAGCATACTAGATAGAATAGAACAAGGTGAAAACACACAGCACTAAAATCTTAATGCTTCAATTGAGAAAGAAATGGCATTGGGCATAACTGCTAGACCCAGAAAATATTATTAGGTACCTAATATTAGGTATCATCTCATTGCATTCCCTGACTTCACTTTGTAAATGGTCAGTCACAGAGGAGAGAAGATAGGTCCTCTTAGGATTCCCTGTGCCTGTCTCAAGGTTCCATCACCAATTAACTAGAACTACACAGCTGTTCCCTTCTACTATTCTACATCCTGAATGGCTTCCTGGCCATTCCCTCTAATTTCTCTCCCCTAGTCTTTTAACATCAAAGCAGTGATTTAAAATCCCACAAAACAAGGAGGTAGGTATGACAAGGTAGTGGTGGGACAATATTCTGCAGTACACTCTGGAGGAAGTGGGTTCTATAAGTGAAGAACTATAGAAAAGATAAAAAAATAATTGAACCTATAATAGCTATGTAGAAACCTGAATTTCATACTCTTTATTACTAGAGCACATTGGGGAACTGGGCAATGAAGAAGATGCCATATTAGCACAGCAAGGATACACTGAATGAAAACCAGGCAGAAAAAAAGGAATTTGAGTGGTACTGTGCTCATCTACTTTGCATATGTGACTTAAGATGGAGTCTCCAGAACACAAGGCAATCTATGCCACACAGTTAACCTGAACACATCCCATCTTGTTTTGTGGCATAAAGATAAAAATTCAGTGAAGACTACTAGAAAGCATCCTATAACACAGGGGAAAAGGAACCAGAAGAAAGATATAGAGCATACCTCTGAAGTGATCTAAGAAGGATCCAGAGGAAAAATTCAGGAAACTGGCATCTTTGACTTACGATAAAAAGAGGTGGCTTCTAGGAAACAGAAACAGAACACCCTAAGAAGAAAAGAGACTGAAATACAAAGGTAATGAATGGAAGGAGGTAAAAGGAAATAAGATGAAATTAAAGAAATACAGGTAAAGCTGGGTGTGGTGGTGCATGACTCTATTCCCAGCTAACCAGGGGGTGGAGGCAGGATGAGAGTAAGTTTGAGGTCAGCCTGGGGAACTTCAAGAGAACTGTCTCCAAATAAAGAACAAAAGGGATGGAATATAGCTCAGCAATAAAGTGTCTCTGGGTTCAATTCCCAATGCTGATGGGAAAAAAAATGAAAAGAAATATGGAGAGAAGGAAGTGAAAATGCAATCTAAATTACAATCTATACAGGAGGCAGAAAGAAAGCAGAATTTATGGGTAAAAAAATCAATTTAGTTATGAGACAAATTTGCCAAATACACTCACATTCTAGAGGAAAAGGAAAAAGGGGTGAATCCATGCATTGAAATGAAGTTTAAATATCAGTTATAAATTTGATTATAAAAACTGAAGGCAACAGAAAAATCATGTTCACAAGAGACAATGTGTAATTTAAACTAAGATCAAGATAATAATAATTGGAGGGAAAAAGATTATATCAGATTATATCAACAAATATTAAAAGAATAGTGAGTAAAGTATGCTAAATTCTGTCTTTATGTGGCAGTTAGCAGATAAATAGACTGATTCAGACTCAAAAAACTGTTTTTGATAAGTTTAAGTAACCCCTAACAAAAACTAAAAATCCTCCTAATAACACAAAGTATTTCAAAACCAAATAACAGCAACAAACCTAATCCATAAACCAAAAGACAGACAACAAAGGAAACAGGCAAAAACCAAACAAAATTAAGAAAAACCCTGAAAAAACTAATAATAGCATAATAGCAGGGGGAAAAAAAGAACCAAATTATCATTTAATTATTAATGAGTCAGCAAAAGAGAAAGCCTTCCCTTTTCAAAAAAAAGGAAAAAAAAAATCTGTCTCACACACACACACACACACACACACACACACACACACACTTATCTAAAAAAGTGATCCCTTGGCTGGGGATGTAGTTCAGTGGTAGAGCATATGTCTGCCTGGCATCATGCATGAGGCATGGCCCTAGGTTCAATATCTATAGAACCACAGAACTGCCAAAAAAAGAAAAAAAAAAAAAAAAAAAGCAGGTGGGTAGAGTGGCTCACACCTGTAGTCCCAGCTACTTAGGAGGCTGAAGCAGGAGGATCACTTGAGCCCAGTAGTTTGAGGCCAGCATGGGCAACATAGAGAGGTCCCTATCTATAAAAAAAAAAGGACTAAAAAAGTGACCCCCCAAAAGTTTAAATAAAAAGCAAATATGAAGGAAAAAAGCAATTATCGTGGCATTAGCACAAACATAAAATCAAAGCCCCTTTCCCCATAAATAAAGGCAATGAACATGAAAAACAAAAGTTAAAAGTCACAATATGATGTTGAAATTAAAGCTAACATCATTTAACTGAAAACAAAGTTACATAACTAAAATTTAAGCATACAATGAAGGGAGGCAGTTTATAAACATATAAAGGCAGTTTTTAACATATCAATGAAAAATTAAAATATTTAAATAGGAGATGGGAACCAACAGGGGAAGAGAAGGCATACGAACTTTCCTATACTCATGCAGTTCTTCCTACTATTGATCCTGTAATTTAAAGCCAACTTACCTAGTAAAGCTGCCCAGTGAAGTGGGGTTCGAAATAAGTTATCATAAGACGTTATATTGCAGCTTTCATATGAGGTCAAGACATCAACCACCGTCAGGTTTCCATCAGCAACAGCAAAATGAAGAGGTGTGCGCCCCTCATAGTCTTGCCAGTTCAGTAAAGACTCCGTTGGAGCAGCATCCTATTTTGAAGGAACCAAAGACTTTCAGACATATGTGGAATCCTCAATAAATTGTATTTGGCATAAGTAATGAGCAATTTTCTAAACAAAACCTCCATATTCTTTATGGTCACAAGTAAAGTGATAAAGCCAAAAAAAGTGTACAGTCTAAAACTTTTTAAAATTTATTTCCATATTTAACTATAAAAAGTATAGAAAAGACTAGCCATCATGCACTATGTTAAAAAGTATCAATATTTTGCCTAATGTGTTTTTGTATCTGTTACAGATTCAGTTAAAGCCTTATTTTGTCCTTCTGTACATATGGGCACATCCATAAAAATACATAAACTTTGTATGTGTGTTTTCGATATTTACATAATGGCAGTATACATGTATATCTTTTGG
This sequence comes from Callospermophilus lateralis, assembly GCF_048772815.1. NCBI lineage: Eukaryota > Metazoa > Chordata > Mammalia > Rodentia > Sciuridae > Callospermophilus > Callospermophilus lateralis. The sequence goes on from NC_135306.1 coordinate 31,414,367, forward strand.
CAACTTTTTCTCTCAACAACCTACTTGTGGTATCTATGCTGATACTAGTTCATTTGTGGAAGTGCATGAATAAAATATGATTTAGTTGTCTATTCTACTGAGGGACAGTTAGCTAATTTCCATTTCTTCATGATTACAAATAATGCTGCAATAAATATACTTTCTTTATTGTCCCTTGTAGCACATGTGTGAGGTTTTTCTCTTGGCTAGATACCAAAAGGGGAATTACTGGGTTGAAGGACATCTGCATCTTCAACCAGATATTGTCAAACTGCTCTCCAAATGGTTATACCAATTAACACACCCATGACAATGTGCAAAATTTTTTATTTCCCCACATGCTGGCACAAATTAATCACTTGGTATATCAAGCTTACTACATTTTCCCCATATGAGTATAAAAGACACTTCAATGATGTCTTAATTTGTAGTTCTTTTATGAATGAGAGGGAGATTTTTAATTATATGTTTATTGGTGATTCATTTTTATTGCTCTGTAAATTGACAGTTCACAATAGTTATTCATTTTCCTATTGGATCTTTGTAGCAGACATTATAATGCATTGCTTAGGTCCTCCTTCAAGACTAGAGGCCTTACTTCCCTAACTGCTGGGAGCTCTACCAACTAGTAACCCTTAATTGTCAGCTTTCTGGAATTTCTTCAGCCACAGAGTTACATCACCCAAGGTCATGTTTCTTCTCAGGTTAGGCCTAGCCCTCTTGCCTCAATCTGAGAACTCTTTGAAGGGCCATCCCAGGTTTAAAGCTTCCTATCCAGTCAGCCTATTTTACAAAAAAAAAGTTGTATAATTTAGGTCCCAGAGACTCCTAATGAGTATGGTGTATTTACATAAGGGAAAAATAAGGCCAAATCTGAGAGGAAATAAGTGAGAATTGCCCCCAAGGACTTCAGATATTGGAATTAACACATCAAGAATATAAAATAAAGGCTGGGGATGTAATTTGCTGGTAGGGCACTTGGCTAGCATGTGTAAGGCCCTGCACCAAAATAAATTAATAAGTAAATAAATGAAATGAATATATGAAATATGTAAAAAGATAAAAAATGTAATGGGAAGTGAGCAAGAAAGAAAAAACTAATATAATGATAAGACAGATTTGAAAACAAACCAAGTAGAATTTTTAGAAGTGAAAAAAAAATACAATCACTAGAATTAAACACTCAATAGGTCAGGCAAGACTCAGTAAACAACAAGATGAATCAGTTGCCATTACCCAGAATGCAGCAGAGACTCCAGGAGTCAGGAATAGAAGACTAAGTGAGGAAACATGGAGAATAAGGTGAAAAGTTCTAAAATATAGATAATTGGAGACCCCAAAGGCAAGAATGGAGTTAATAAAGGAGAATCAAGATTTAAAGAGATAATAGCTATATGTTTCAGAACTGAGATACAATAATCAGAATGTACACCAAACAGGATTTTTTAAAATGGCCACCCTAAACACACTGTAGTAAGACTGTAGAATGCCAAACAGAGAGAACTAAAACAGCTAGAGTGAAAAAGATAGGTCACTTAAAAAAGAATGATAATTAGACCAATAATAGACTCCTGAAGAGTGATAATAAAAGGCAGAAAGGAGCAAAATAATACCCTGAAAGAGCTAAGAAAAGTAACTACCTGGGATTGTGTACACAAGAAAACTGTTTTTTTTCAAGAGCAAGGTTGAAAGGCAGACTTGTTTGTTTGGTTGATTGGTTGGTGGTACTGGGGATTGAACAGGACCTTGCACATGCTAGGCAAATGCTCTACCCCTGAGCTCTACCCCAGTCCAAGGCAGACACTCTCAACAATTAAAAAAAGAAAGTTCAAGCTAGTCCCCAAAAGTCAAAGGTCAAATGTTTTCTCTGATATATGGAAGCTAACCCAAAATAAGTAGGTGGTGGTTGGGGGGAGCTAGAAAGGGGGGAAAAAAGGAAGAGGGAATTCCACCAAAATAGGGGAAAGGTCAGTAGAGCAGACTAAGGGGACTGAAGGGGAGGAGGCAAGGATGGGAAAGAACAAGGGAATGAATCTGACTGAACTTTCCTATGTACATAGATGAATATACCACAGTGAATCTCAACATCAAATATTCCATAAGACACTAATTTAAAAGAAACTATAAATAAATTACAGAAAGTTGAGTAGATTTGAGCGAAAGGAGAAGGAGGAGAGAAGAGGCAGGGGAGGGGGAAGTACTGGGGACTGAATTAGAGCAAATTATATTCCATGCTTTTGTGATTATGTCAAAACATATCCTAATGTTATATATAACTAAAAAGAATCAATTAGGGCTGGGGCTGGGGCTCAGCGGTAGCCCACTTGTCTGGCATGTGTGAGGCACTGGGTTAGATTCTCATCACAATATATAAATACATAAATAAAATAATTTCTATCAACAACTAAAAAAAAAAAGAATCAATTAACTACTCCCCCAAGCAAACAAACAAGAAGCAGAGTTTACCACTTATATATATCTACACTAATGGAAGTTTTAAAAACTATATATTAGGAAGGAAGATAATAATTCCAGAAGGAAGACTTAAGTAAAGAAAAAATTAGGTAGGATGCAAGTAAAAATAAATAATCATTGTATATACAAAATAACACTTTTAAAAGTCTAATTTATGTGTTAAAAACAAATAGCGACAACACTATGTAAAGTTGGAAGTTAGGACACAGTGATTAGAAAACCTCATACAATCTACTGACAAGTATTCAAAATTAATAAAATAGGTTAGATGTATAATTAATGAGCAAAAAATCAATTGCATTCCTAAACAATTGAAAAAAAAACAAATATATTCCACAGATTATTTTAAAAAATACTCAAAGCAACAGTGATTGTAAACAGCAAAAATATAGTTTAAATGTCTGTCAATAATAAAACAATATAGAGTTTATTCATAAAATGGAATACTACATAGCAGTTAAAATTAAATCATTATAGCTACACATAGTAGCATATATAAAATCTCCAGCATGAGGTTCAACAAGTAAAATCACACTACAAAGAATATCTACAATGTGGTTTCATGTATATAAAATTTAAAACTAATGAAAATCAGTAAAAGGAAGCAGAGAATAGAATGGTACTGGAAGGTACTCTACCCAGAAGACTTCAATGATACTTGCTTATATATACTTATTATTTAATTTAAAATATAAAGCAAAATAAGGGAATGGTAAATATAAATTCGGGAAAGTAGTTGATGGGTCAGGAGTGGGAACAGCGTCAGAGGACTGAATGTATTTGGAAATTGGAACTCAGGAAAACTCTGCTCTTAAATAATGGTATTGAAATGCTCTGTCTTGGGGGATAAGTCCACATGTTTGTTGTGTTCTTTTGCTTCATGATTTTTTTGTATAATATGTATAAACATATATATGCTTTTGTACACTTTAGATATTTCATAGGGGATTTTTTTTTTCCAAAAATGGCCATTTCGGGTCCAGAAACATTTCCCTACTCACCAGAATGCATCTCACAGTATGAACAGCACTTGGGTCTTTATGGTTGGCTGCCCAGTGGAGAGGGATCTTGCCTTCAACATCAGGAATCCCAATGTTGGAATCATGCTTGATAAGCAGCTTCACATGTTCAGGGTTGTTGTAGTAGGCACTCCAATGTAGAGCTGTTTGCTGAAAGAGTGAGAGGATCTCAAAAGAACTATATATTAGGAAGGAATAGGCCCGAGTTATTATTGTGTAATAGGCATGGGTATAAGAGTTCTATAATTTTACACCACACAGTCATCATGACATCTCTGGGAGCTAAGTACTCTTTAATTTGCATGTGATTGATACAAAAAGAGTACAAAGAAGATGAGTAGTTTACTCAAGAACATAAAGGTAGTATGTGGCTAAACTGAGATTTTAACCCAGGTGGTCTGATTATAGAGTCCAACCTCTTAATGGTAACAGTCATTTAGTTTATCAAATACAACTAATGCTAAGAAAGATAAAAACTGCCCAATAATTATGAATAATTATCAATGAAGTAAATACTAAGCTTGATACATTGTATATTTGGTTGTCACCAAGTACCTTAGAATTTGATAGACTGATTTTAATTTTAATATCTATCGAAAAAGAAGATAGGGGCTGGGGTTGTGCCTCAGCAGTAGAGTGCTCGCCTAGCATGTGCCAGGTGCTGGGTTCTATCCTCAGCACCATATAAAAATAAATAAATAAAAAAAGGTATTGTGTCCAACTACAACTAAAAAATATTTTTTAAAAAGAAGATATATCTATAGAAAGTTCATAGATCTAGAATCCATTCTTTATATCAAAAGATAAATTTAAATTTATAATTTTATAGGATAACTGTTAGACCTAGTTACTGAAGAAAAGATACATTTTGAAAGTATATCAACACTTGCTTTATTTCAAATAAAATGATCATCCTCAACTTGTTGAAACTGCTTGAAAATCATTTCTAAATACTCATCCACATACCTCTGAACAGACATAAGACTGTTTTTGCTATTAGGAGAATTACTAAGGAAAAACATAGGAACTATTTATATGTACATTATCCCTGACAGCATAATCATCAGTCCAATCAAGAATTAGATAATTTAATAAGCATGAACCAAGCTCATCTGTCACATTAAAATCTGACACATATATTCAAAGTGTACCTACAGGCATTTAATATAAAGTCGATTTAATTTGTTAGTTTTGTTTAATAACAACTGTGGAACACAGTAAAATCACAACTATAATAGCAATAATTAATCATCCTTTGTTTTCCTATGTCATGTTTATTCTGATTATATTTATTGAAATATGTCAATATTTCAGCCTAATAGTAAAAAGTTTGAACTTATTTTTCTACATGTTTGTTTTTTGTTTTTTAGTAATTCTTTGATTACTGTGTTAAAATATACATAATAGAAAATTCACCATTTTAACTGTTTTTAAGTGGACAGTTCAGTGGCATTAAGTACATTCAGATCACTGTGCAACCATCAATACTCTACACCTCCAGAAATTTTTTATCTTCCCAAACTGAAACTCTGTACCCATTTAACAATAACTATCCAGTCTTAACTTCCCCCAGCTCCTGGCAACTATCAGTCTACTTTCTGTCTGAATAAATTTGGTTATCCTAGGTACTTCGTAAGTAGAATCAAACAGTATTTATCCATTCATGTTTGACTTATTTCACTTAGTATGTTTCTTCATAGTTTATTCATGTTGTAGCATATTTCATAATTTCATTCCTTTCTAGGGTTGAATAATATTCTATTGTATATACAGATAGCTACTACATTTTAATCATCCAGTTATCCATCAATGGGCATTTGGGTAAGTCCCAAATGTTTTCATCTTTTGGCTATTGTGAATAATGCTGCTATTGAACATGAATGCACAAATGTCTGTTTGAGTTCCTAATTTCAATTCTTTGAGTATTTATCCAAAACTGGAACTGCCAGATCATATGGTAATTTTATGTTTAATTTCTGAGGAATTGCCATGCTGTTTTGTATAGTAGCTGCAGCATTTTACACTTCTTCCAGTAAGGCATTGGCATTCAAATTCCTCCACATCCTTCCCACACTGGTTATTTTCTGTTTTTGTGATAATAGTCACACTAACAGTTGTAAAGTGTTAGCTCACTGGTTTTGATTTGCATTTTCTTAATGATCGTGCATCATTTCAGCCATTTGTGTATCTTCTTTGGAGAAATGTCTATTCAATTCTTTGTCCTTCTTAATTAGATTTTTGTTGTTCATTTTTAATGCATGTTATAAAATAATTGATCTGTGACATTAAAAATTAAAAAAAAAAAAACCCAAAACACCTGATCCTTTACTACAGATGGTCTTTGAAGAATCACTCTTTAGGCTCTGGTCTTGCTGTCATCTCTGTGACTTGCTGTAATGTGCAGCTCTGTTTCATCTGCCTGACTACATAAACTCCCTTTTCTGTCCAAAAACAGAACATAGAGATACTGGAAGACAGCAGGAAGTGCCTAGAATACATTGAGGAAGATATTATAAAGCTTAAAGACATGGGAGGTTTAAGTGATTAACGGTTCTTTGTAGATAAATCGAACTGTTTTTTTCTAGTGAAATATTACCACTGTAGATACCATGAGTTAGGAACAATATTAATGTATATTTACTATAAAGTAAAAGTTGACCTAATTTGCTATAGGTCAATGAGCCTAACCACTACATTTTATTATATATATATATATATATTTACTATAAAGTAAAAGTTGACCTAATTTGCTATAGGACCATGAGCCTAACCACTACATTTTATTTTATATATATATATATATATATATATATATATATATATATATATATATATAATAAAAGTTGTTCTAATTTGTTATATATGATGACATAATCTTGTTTAACTTAAGAAGTTGTGTGTGTATGTGTGTGTGTGTGTATATCTTCAGGCCTTTCTTTTAAAAAGAATTATTTTGAGTCAGGGTCTCACTAAGTTGCTGAGGCTGGCCTTGAACTTATGATCATCTATTCAGCCTCCCAAGCAGCTGGGATTACAGGCTTGTCCTACTGTGCCTGGCTCTAAGAGTTTTAATTACATGGGAGCACTGGAGTTAACAAGACTCTATGACTAAGTACCTGATGGAAAGAAAGAAGATTATTGTTCTTGTTTAACTAATGACCACATTTTTACCTCAGGTAAAGAATGTTCAGAACATCAATCAAAAAGATGACTATTATGTACAATATTTAAGAATTTAGTACCAGAGAACATAATAAATCCTAGCAATAAATGCTAGATCAGATATTAGAACTTAAAATTAAATTAATAGTTATGTAACAGTGAGCGTTTATTGAGAGTATACTATGCACTAAGCATTGAACAGTTTGTATGTATTATCTCATTTTATTTAATAATTTTTTAATTAAATTATTTATTTGTTCTAATTTGTTATATATGATGACATAATGTAATTCGTGGCATATTACACATACAGAGCACAATTTTTCAAGTCTCTGGTTATATACAAAGTATTTTCACACCATTCCTGTCTTCATACGTGTGCTTAGGGTAATGATGTCTAACTCATTCCACTGTCTTTCCTACCCCCATGCCCCCTCCTTTCCCCTCCCTTCCCTTTGCCCTATCTAAAGTTCCTCCATTCCTCTCATGCTCCCCCCAGTTGCCATTATGAATCAGCATCCTCATATCAAAGAAAACATTCGGCCTTTGGTTTTTGGGGATTGGCTTCACTTAGTACTATATTCTCCTACTCTATCCATTTACCTGCAAATGCCATGATTTTATTCTCTTTTGTTGCTGAGTAATATTCCATTGTGTCTATATACAAGTGTTTCCCTATCCATTCATCTACTGTAGGGTGTCTGGGTTGGTTCCACAATTTAACTATTATGAATTGTGTTGCTATAAACATTGATGTGGCTATGTCTCTGTAGTATACTGTCCTTTGGGTATAAACCAAGGAATGGGATAGCTGGGTCAAATGATGGTACCATTCCAAGGAATCTCCATACTGCTTTCCAGATTGGCTGCACCAATTTACAGTCTCACTAGCAATGAATGAGTGTGCCTTTTACCCCACATCCTCACCAACACTTATTGTTGTTTGTATTCTTGATAGCTGTCATTCTGACTGGAGTGAGATGAAATCTTAGAGTAGTTTTGATTTGTATTTCTCTAATTGCTAGAGATGTTGAACATTTTTTCACATATTTGTTGACTGACTGTATATTATCTTCTGAGAAGTGTCTGTTCAGTTCCTTCACCCATTTATTGATTGGGTTATTTGTTTTTTTGGTGTTAAGGTTTTTGAGTGCTTTATATATCCTAGAGATTAGTGCTCTATCTAATGTGCTTGTGGTAAAGATTTGCTCTCATTCTGTAGGATCTCTATTCATCTCACTGATTGTTTCTTTTGCTGAGAAGCAGGTCTCTGATTTAATTCCTAGGTGCTTGATCCACTTTGAGGTCAACCATCTTTTTCTTTTTTTTTTTAGTTGTAGATGGACAGCATGCCTTTATTTTGTTTCATTTTTGCATGGTGTTAAGGATCAAATTCAGTGCCTTATACATGTTAGGCAAGTACTACTCTCCCACTGAGCTACAGCCCCAGCCCTTATTTTCAACGATCTGAATACCCCTTTTCACATATGAGAAAATTGAGACATATAGGAATTAAACATTCCCTAAGGACACAGAACAAGTAAGTGGTGGCTTCTGGATTGAAACCCAAGGAATTTGATGCCAAAGCCCAGGCCATTAGACCACTATGCCTTGGGACATTGCTCTGGGGACCATGAGCCTAACCACTACATTAATTATCATGACACTCTGTCAATATTGGGTTTTGGAGTTAAACAGGCTTGGATTTGAATTCTAGTTCTATCACTTGGGTCTTGTGCAAAATTTTAATCTTTCTGAGCTTGAGTGTCCCCATCTATAAAAAGGAGATGATAGTACCTACATGGTAGCAAAGAAGCTAAAATAACAGAACTTAAGTGAAATACTTTCCTGGAATGGATGGAGATATGGAGTTCTTCTACTGTAGGTATGGGTGGTGATTCAGGCTTTATTTCTTGAAGTTTCATTTCATAAAAGGAAACATTTGCTTTCTCTTCTCATTTGTCTTAGACTTTGCCAGTCTATTACCTTGTTTTTATCCTGTGTATCTACTTCCCCTGGTGCCATAAACTTTAGCAGAAGTGCCAAACACTTAGGGCTCTTGTGCCGGGTGGTCAAGTGCAAAGGCGTCATTTCTTCTAAATCCTTTTGCATCCAGTTTGCTCTGCGTGTAAGTAAGAGTTTCATGAAACGATAATTTCCCTAAATAAAACAAAAAGAAACAATATGAAGAAATTTACTTTGGAGCCATTTTTTAAATTTTTAAATGTTTTGAGTATTTTAATCATTGTCTTAGAGCAAAATATTCAGAGAACTTAATAAAAGGAAAAATACTTTTATGATACTTCTAAACTAAGATAGCAATTGTTTTATTTTTTTTAAACAAGTAAAGCAGCCTATTCAAAGTTCATATCCCAGTTTCAAATGGGCACCTAAATTCCAACCCTGAAGTCATTGTAGGCCATCCACTTAGAAGTAATACTTTCTGTATCAATTAAGTCTTCTAATCTTGTAGAATAAACCCATCTAGAGAAAGAAACTTAGGTACAAGGGCTAGAACAATATAATATTGGGGATCCAGGACAACCATTATACAGTAGACCTGTATAACATGGGAGCTTTGAGACAAAATAAAACTCTCTAAAAATAGTTCTATACAGTTCTTTCCTGAGATCTAATTCCTTTCTTCCAATTCTGACTGGGAGGCTTCTATATGTTTCAAGGTCAACATGACCAAAAAGTACTACATTGATTAAGTTTTCGGCCTACTTCATGCTTATTTGTCTCTCCCTACACAAAGCATAGTGGAAGGCAGGGTTATCTGTTTTATCTTCTCGGACCTTAACCTTTATGGAGGTGAGGTCTTTGAGTATAATGATGCAAGATACCTCTTAATCAAACAGACAACCCAGGGTGAAGGATGTGAGGCTCTAAGGTAAAGGGGACTAGCTAGGGTAATAAAGGTGCAGAAGGATGAAGGAGACTGACTTACTTGCCCACAGGGGTTAACCCATGGGTTGGGACAGAGACAAGGAGAGATAAAACCCAGGTTAGAAGGAAGTGCACAAGACTATGTTAGAGGAACACAGCTGGAATGGACGGAAGAACAAACTGACTCAGCTTAATGATTTCATCTCAGAGAGACTTTCCTTGACAACCCTAAGTAGAACTTATTTTCTTATTCTTTATCCTACTACCTTTCCATTTCCTTCATAGTATTTTATTCAGTTTGTAGTTATATATATATTCGCTTCCTTTCACAAACTCCCTCACAATCTATAAGTTTCACAAAGGCAGAAGCTGTTTCAATGACCTCTGTGCTCAGCATAGTTCTTGGCACAAAACAGGTGCTTAATAAATATAAGTAAATTACATGAAAGACTAATAGGCAAGAATGAAGAAATAAAATATCTTTCAGAAGTTTTTGTTTTCATTTAAAAATTCTTATTTATAGTGCTGTATTATATCACAGAGTTAAGAACCTTAATTCTCAAATAACTGGTATCTGGTTATTGTTACTTTTTAATATTTCATTTATTTGAACTTTGTTAATAGTGTAATGATTAATGGACTTCTCATTTTATTCTGTCAGTTTTTGAGAAGGAAAGTGCTAGAATTTCCTCAAGAGGGCACCCTGCTCTAAATTTCTTCACATCTTTGAAAAAAAGAAAAAGTGCCGAGGAAAAACAAATCTATATGACACTTCATACCAAAAAATAAGATTTGACCTTTCTGAGCATAACATTTCAAACATTACAGAATAATTTATCATGACCTTTTAAAGATATGCAATCAGACAATCATTTTGATTGTGAAATTAGAGGAAATGGAAGGAGAGGAAGGAAACTGGCATATGTATGTCAGGGTGGGGTGACTACTGAGTAGAGACACAGTACTTGGCATATTTACATTTTACATTATGTTGGGGATTCTACCTTCACAAACATGGCACATACCAGCAATATTTACTCATTCATTCATTCAACAAGCATTAATTGAGTCTTGTTATGAAGCAGGAAATAGTATGATGTTTGCATCCACTTTACTTAATAGAAAGCTCTTTAACATAGTCTCATCTTTGCTCCTCACTGAAGAATCATGGAAAATGTTTATGATATAAGGTATCCTTCTGTATCTATCTCTGATTCTTCATCTGTAAAACAAGGATAATTATGGTACCGAAGTTATGATGCATGTGAAATGAGATAGATAATATCTGAAAAGTACTCAGTGTACAAAGCAAATGCTCAGCAAATGTCTGTTAGTATGACTATGAATAGTTTTCTAGTGTGAAGGAGGCCACAGAATATAGATGGCCTAGTGGAACCAAGAATGGCCCATGATAGAGGGCAGTAGATAGATTTAACTGTATTCACAGTTTAGTAGATTAAGGAGAGAAACAAGGTGAGGAATAGGTATAAGTATAATAGTTGGAATGATAAAAATACTGGTTTTTCTTTTTATTTTTTTCACCTTACATTGAGAAAGATGTATCTTCCCTACCTACAGATACTGATAATACAAGACCAAGGACAGAGACACCTATCAGGTATCACCTATGATAGCTGCCCCTAGAAACAGTGAAATTCACTTGGCTTAAAGTCGACCTCTTTACTCTGACAAGTAAGTATTTATTAAAACTTATCATATGCAAATTCAATATCTGGGGCAGAAAGGGCAGGGAAATTTGAAACCCAAAATCAGGAGAGAGACTGGGCTTAGCTCAATGGTAGAGCATCTTGCCTAGTACGCATGAAGCCACGGTCTTCCAAGATGACTCTATCCAGCAGGTTTCTGACAACCTCCACGTTGGGTTGGGTTTGATTCCTAACACCAAAAAGAATCAAAAGCAAAAGCCAAACAAAACAAAACAACAAAACTTCCCAAAGCCAGAAGGATATTTCTAGTGTCAGCAGGAAAGGAAGACAATAGCTTAAGGTAGCAAGTTAATTTGTAGACCTTAGAAGGTTGTTTGACTCTGGGGACCCATGTTATAGGCTATTTTGCTTCTCATAAAGCCCTCTCAATACATAAACAAGCAAGATGTCTCAATATTTCCTCAGTATTGTTTGAAATGAATACTTCTTCAGTTTTTAGGAATAATCTTACTTCAGGGAGGATTTGGAAGTTAATCATCTGGTACCACCTCTTAGGGCCACACAGAAACTGATTCTCAGGTGAGAACTGCTTGCTTTGGGATCTGCTTTCATAATTTTTGATTTGGTAAGAAATAGTATAAGAGTGAAGAAGATAATAGATCAAAAGAGAGAGAATGTGTATGTATGTACTCGTGTGTACATGCATGTGTGTGTATGTGTGTGCATCTATTTTTTGTAATTGTTAGTATGTGTGGTTGGTACTAGGAATTGAATCCAGGGCCTCACATACTAAGCTATATCCCTAACTCTTTTCTGAAAAATTTATTTTGAGATAGGATCTCATTAAGTTGCCCAGGCTGGCCTTAAACTTGTGATCCTCCTATTTTATCTTCTTAGTAGCTGGGATCACAGGCATGTGCCACTTTGCCCAGCTCAAAAGAGTACATATTCTTAAGGAAATATGGCAAATAGACAGAAATAAAAAATCTGACATTACAGAAACGTCTTGACTTAGTCACTGTAAGGACATTACTGTGATACAATCAGGTACAGTATGCCTCTAAAATGTGAAAATATCACCAAACACCTATGAAACAGTAAATAAAATAGTGTGTGTGTATTTCATCAGGTAATCATAATTCTCATCTTCATCTTTCTGTAATTATTAACACCAAGAACTTCTTTTATCTATCATATGAATGATTTTGACACTTGGATTGTATCCAAATGTATAAAAAGGGGCATAATCTCTGAAAGGGTGAAAGAGAATGAAAAAGTTCTCTGACCTGGAGAATAGCACTTGAAGTAAATCAGAGAAACAAATCAGCCCCAAATGCCAATTTGAACTTTATATGAATATCTAGTTCTCTTAGGACAGACTCCTTTTCAAGAAAAAAAACCCATATAACTATTTAATCTTAATGACAATGATAGGAGATTTTGAGCAAACAATTTTGGAATTTTGCTTTTTCATTTTTAAGAAATAAAATTTAACAGTTATGGTTAATGCTCCCTTTGTGTCCCCAATTATATTCTCTCCTTCTTCACAGTCTATGATCCTGAATAGGGCATTTATCATCCCAATGAATTTCGTATTTCATATATATGTCTATATGCATGTATATGTATATGTATGTATGAATATGTATATGAATGAATGTGTATACATGTTTTTTACATATGCATAAAATCTCCAAAACTACCTGGAGTTGTTTTATATGTTCTCTATCTTTATAAATATGGTTCTGAATAAATCACTGTTCATCTTTTAATCAAAGCAGTATATTTAGCATAGTTCTCATTTTTCGCCATTACAAACAGTACTATAATGAATTTTCTTGTATATATATCCTGGTAAATTTCTGAAAGTGTTGTGCTCTCTAAAATATCTACTCCAATTTGCATTCTCATCACTAACATATGAGAATCCCTGTTTGTTCATATCCTTGTCACACCTTGTTTTGTCAGACTTGTTAACTTTTGCCAGTCTAATTGGAATACAGTTGTGCTGTATTATAAATTTAATTTGCATTTCCTAATTGAGGGGGAATGTTTGGATGGCTATTTCTTTCTTCTGCTGTGAATAACCTTTTTGTACTATTTACTGATTTTGGAACTTGGCTATTTATCTTTTTCTTACTGGAATTCTTTATACTTTCTGGATACTAACTCTTGGTCTTGCAAATGTCATCTCTCTTTGTGCAACTAACTAATCTAATCAACTCATCTTTTAGCTTTTCTTCAGCTCTTCCATTAGAAATAAGTTTATAATCTGAACGATGAAATTAGTAGCTTTTTAGCATTAGATTTCTTCATATATTTTAGAATCTTTGCTTTAAGTGTATTTTAAATTTGTTTGTTTTTCTTTCCTTTTTCTCTTTCTTTACCCTTCTATTTGTTTATACTTGGCTCCCTGTCTATTATAAGAATTTGGTCTTAGAAAGACTTTTGCAAGCCCTATCTGAAGTGATATCAGGGATACTGTAGTTATTGTCATTCATCCAGTAGATAGCTTCCCAGTCCTGAAACTTGGGCTTTGTCCTGTTCCCGCCACTTCTCTATACAGATTCCTCTAAGGCTATAGACTCACATTGAGGAAAAGAATATCCAAAACTTATAAATATCTTCTTTGCATTAGCAAAAATACAACTGCTTTTCCATTATTCATTTGAAGGGATTATCTTCTGGGCCAGATATATATGAAATCATCTTCTTCAATAAGACTATTTCTGGTAAGTTCTTTTATCACTAACTTCTAAACAGTTGGCAGCTGATCTTCAAAACATTCTGAACCTCTACATTTCCTTCCCAAATGACTACCATATTTTTTATATCTTGCTACTAAGAACCTTTGCTATTTGTCTCATCTTCAGATGAAACAATTACTTTAACAAATTCCAATGCTTAATCCTTGGCTGACATGGTCTCTAGCAGCCCTTTTCTCACTGAAATACCAAAGGGGCCAGATGTTTTACCAAAAACAATACTGTTTTTCCATTAATTTCTTTGCATTCTTGTTCTAAATTCCCAGTGCTTATATTTACCCTCATTATACTTAGGGAGTAAACTATTTTTCACTTACATACAATTGTGCACTATATTTTAGTTCATTTATAGGTCTGTATATAATTTTGTCCTGGAAATATTATAACTATATTGATAATAGCACATACAAATGTAAAGTAGGAATTCTGTCATATTTTATTCTAAACACTAACCATATTATATGCCCAAAATACATTATTTAAAATTGAAATGGAAATAATAGAAACATGATTTGTCATTAATTCTAATGGTATCTATATAATTATATATTTATAAACTTTCAAGACATTTGCCATATTAATTTTTAAAAAGATTACTATCCCTAGGAAGTATATAGGTCACAATTATCAGTAAAAATTTTCTGTAATAGTTGCAGACACAAATCAGTTTTGGAAGTACCACACAGTGTTGGAAGAAGAAATGTGTCATGAGCTTTGAGTATTTCTGTATGTACTTACTGGGCATGTCTTGACTCTATACTGGGGCTGTTTCTCAGAGTTGAGTTTGCAAGAGTGATCTTGAGGAATGAAGTAATATCACCCACAAAAAGCAGGCTTGCTTAGTACTCACTAAAAGCTGGAGATTCCCTAAATTCAGCATTCTTCAGATATCATGCAAACCCATTATGTGCTATGTCCAAGTCCTCTGTATTGCCCCCATTGTACTTGGGGACAAGGGAAATGGATGCCAACATGCAGGTGCTCATGCTACTTGCTATGCCACTGGTAATAAAGCTTTGTGTCTTGTGCAGCTAACTTGTTACCTTGTAAGGTAAAATTAAATCCCACAACTGACAAGACAGTAAAAAAGGATGAAATGTGGACAGTATTCTTGAAGAATAAGGAAAGAGCGTTGTAGTCCCATCCTCAGGTTCAGGGATGGGAAGACTCCTTGAGATCATGCCCAAGGGTGGACAAGGTTGGTGGTGTGAGAGACTCCACTACCCTTTCTGTGAGTGAGTCTGAATGGTAAGTGGCAGGATTAAAGTAAGCTGCCCAAATAGGGCTTTGATCTTTGCTCGCCTTCCTTGGGGAAGGCAGAGGAAGGGACGTTAGCATAATGTTAGGGCAACAAGCTAAAAGGCAATGTGGTTGTGGTTGCTAAGTCAAGGAATCTTCAAAGTAGAAATAGTGAGAGCAACAAGGATCTTGCCATTTGAAATAGAACTTTAGGTGGAGTGAGAACACGGGAAGTTCATTTGGTTTAGTGCAACTAGTCAAAAGTGAAAGTGAGTGCAAAGCCTTGATAGCACAGAGACTACTGTGCTGTGTAACTGATCGCTGCTACAGCCTGACTTGTTTGGCACTGAGGACTAAACACTTGGCATAGAGGTGGACAGTCTCTGAAGCAAAGCTGTTGGCTTACTGGTAACCTGAATGCCTCAGCCTGGTTTACTGATAGGATGGTTAAGTTAAGAACCTGATGATGTCCATTGGGAGGCAGTAATTACCCAATCTCAATGATAACTTTCAAATATTGATTGGGGTAAGGGCCAGTTAGCTCCATGGGCTGGAGTGAAAGTCATTACCCTTACTTTAGGCAATACTCCTAAGTACTGGTCATATCTTTACTAACCCTTGGGTAGTTGCTAATGCTGCAGTCATCAGTTCTGATAATTAGAAGACTATAGATGGTAGATTAAAGACATTCCCCTTTGGGGCTTCGAACTGTGGAAACAATTTGTGGCTGCTCATCAGAGAGTCAGAGTCACTCATGTAGAAGCAAACAATAAGGGCCTGTTCTCTGATAAGACCCACCAGAATCAAGTTGCAGAATAATTCTCCATTACCCAGGTCATGGGCTGCTTGCTACCTAAATCCATCATTGTACAAGATAACACCAATGAATCCATCATTGTAGACTGGACTCAAAATAAAAAGGTTTTTTTTGTTTTTTGTTTTTTTGGTGCAGAAGATATCACTACATACTAGACTGTGTCTTTTGCCAAGTTGTTCTCTTTCTCTTGTGGTGAAGGAGGCCATATTACAATGCTTCTGTTTGTTCCTGGCAGGGACCTTTGACCATATTCTCTTGGACCTACTTTGTGTCTCACCACCACAGACACATTGTTCCAGCCTACTCCAGCCATAGCACTGAGGCCCTTGAAACTAAACCATTTTATGTTTTGGGGCTTAGAGACTATTGGTGGTCTGACCATGATGTGCTTTTTATCACAAAGACCACATAACAGTGGACCAACAATTATGGTATTTGATGGTCATTCCATGCTTCCTATCATCCTGAGGGATTTGGGATTGTTAAGAGAAGGGATGACCTACTTGAAAATAAACTCAAAAATATTTCTAGCTCTACCTTGCTATCTCTTTCTGGTCCTCATACCTGAATCAGTTTGGTTACTGAAAGTAGTCACCCCTAGAATGGGTTCCTTGTACCCTCCTGGGAGATAAGTAGGACAAAAGTGGTGGTGGATTATATACATCTATTTAGAAAATCTGGAATTCTGCTCTGTCCATTTCTGGTAATGATGCTTCTCTCTTTCCTTTTTTTTTTTTTTTTTTTTAACTTTCTTTTTAACATTTTTTTACTTTTATTTTTGGTACTAGGGATTGAACTCAGGGCCACTCAACCACTGAGCCACAGCCCTATTTTTGTATTTTATTTAGAGACAGGATCTCACTGAGTTGCACAGTGCCTCGCTTTTTGCTGAGGCTGGCTTTAACTTGCAATCCTCCTGTCTCAGCCTCCTGAGCCACTGGGATTATAGGTGTGTGCCAGCAAGCCCAGCTTTTGATGCTTCTTCTTTTTCCCTGAAAGCAATCTTAGACTGGTCTAGTTGGTGGATCCTTTAGGTGTCAGCCCAACCAAAGGGGGCTTAGAGATGAAACTTTCTGGTTCACCTCCCTAGGCTTATTTGTTCAAGTAATATTGTCCTAGGTCATAAACATCCACAACGACCATTTGATTGAGTAACCTGCTTTCTGAGTTCTCCTATAAGGGCTATAAAGTAAGGGATATAATGGATCTCTATAAATTCATTCCATATGCACTTATCCTTCTAGATGAAAGGTGCAGGTACAGTAGGAGAAAACTGGAGAAAAGGTGAAGTTATGTCTACTAAGATGAGACACATTATTTACTGCTTTCACTATAATTTTGTGACTAAAAAGGGAAAGCAACATCTTCCACCCCAGGGAAGGGAACACCTTAGACCTTGTGAGATACAAAGAGGGGGACAACAATTAGTATTCTCTTTATCCTCTGAATCCAATACTGTATAATGGCAAAGCAAAGATGGTTTGTCACCTGAGCCAAATAGCAGCTGTGGCTAGCAATCTGACCTGCTGCTGTGTTTGCCACCCTCATCTATATCCAATGAAAGAAAAATTCATAGACATCAGTAAGTTTCACTTCTGCTATGTCTCCTGCTATCAACAATAGTTCCTTACAATACCCACCAACATAGACCCACTTATACATGTAGAAACACATAGACTGACATAGCTTATTTTAATCTGATGAATACAAATCCATATGCAATCTTCTGATGCACGAGAAGCCTTGAGTAATGCCATGTATGCCAATGGAAGCTGCAACTCCTTGGAGATACTGTAGCTGGAATTATAGGTATGTGCCCCATACCGTGCCACTTATTTATCTTTTTTACATGTGGAGTTTGAAATATTTTAGGTGATTCCATGTAGAGGTATCTATAAAAAATGAGGATATGGATCTGAAAATTGGAGGAGATAGCTAGAATCAAAATCTAGACTTATGAGTCATCTATATTTATAGTTGCCTTAAATTTAGCAACAAATTCTGGGCAAAACTGACTTGTATATTTTAAGGTCATATGTTTATATGTAGGGGAGAGTAGGCTATATTATGTTTCTCCATTGGGTTTGGAGGTTGCTTTTTAGCTTATCTGGTTTCTCCTGTAAATGCCAAAGATCTAGTAAATTCCCTTGCGTGGGTCATAATAGATAATATACTGGCCTTAGATATGTTCTGGCTGTCTGAGGTAAGACCTACTGTTCTTCTCTGGTATTTATTCACATTTCACTTAGTCCAGGATGCTGGGGCATGTAGTTGAAGTCCATATTGTTAATTTTTTTTTTCATCTGACTTTGGGGAGATCTGTCAATTAAATGCTGTATGAGACTAATTAAAGTGATTTGGTCCCAGTCCTCCTTGGTCAGATTAATCAGAGTAAATGATAGAATGGCATTCTCATGTCAAGAAAATGTAAGGCTTAAGGATGGGTTGTTGGGATAAGCAGTTCACCATGGTCCTTATGAATACCTGTGTGTTCTCATTAAGTACGTGAAGGATGCAAAGTGTTGGCCACCCTTTATCTAGGTAACTTATCAGGGTTGTGTGTGCAACAAGCAACTATAGAAACAAGGTCATGTCTTCCTCAAGGCTTATTTACTGCTTACTATAAAAATGGTAGTTTCCTAAAGTTCAGAAAATATTTTAGAAGTTGTATGAAGCATAGATTTGATGGTAACAAATCTTTATGCAAGGAGAACATCAGGGAGTTATGTCAGCAATCTGGAATAGAAACATAGGAAATAAAGATGACAGATCAGTGAAATATATAAGAGGACTCCTGAATGGGCACAGAATGAAGAGTGATGTCAATGTAACTGGAAAGATAGAAGGAAAATTAGGGTTAGTGATGAAGATTTTTTTTTTTTTTTTTTTTGATACTGGGGATTGAACTCAGGGGCACTCAACCACTGAGCCACATCCTTAGCCCTTTTTTGTATTTTATTTAGAGACAGGGTCTCACTGAGTTGCTTAGAGCCTTGCTAAGTTGCTCAGGCTGATTTTGAACTCACAATTCTCCTGCCTCAGCCTCCCAAGCCACTGGGATTACAGGCCTGTGTCACCATACCCGGCCAGGGACCAAGATTTTTGAGATCTGTTTTATTTGATTTTTGTTTTGTTTTGTTTGGAGGGGAAGGGGGTTTAATGGGAATTGAACCCTGGGGTGATTTACCACTGAACTACATTCCTCGGATCTCTTTATTTTGTTCAGACATGGTTTCACAAGTTGCCCAGGCTGTCCTTAAACTTGAGATTTCCTGCTTCAGCCTCTTGAGTAGTTGAGATTACAGGTATGTACCATATACCCAGGTGTTTATTTATCTTTTTTTTTTTTTTTTTACATGCAGAGTTTGAAGCATTTGAGGTGAATCTACATAGAAGTGTCTAGGAAAAAAGGATATAGATCTGAAGATTGGCAAAGATAGCTAGATTCAAACTTAGACTTATGAGTCATTCACATTAATAGTTGCCTCAATTGTTTTTTCCAAAACAATGCTTAAAATTTTTTTAAATGTTATTTTTAAAATCAAAGCTCGTAACTGTAAATAGGAACCTCTACATCTATTTGAAATACAAGCATAATTTAAATATCCATATTAATGGATCTATACAATGCAATCTAGGATTTTTTTTAAACTACCATATGAAATATAGACTACAAATGCTTCTGTCTTTAGACAATTTTCCTGTCTCAATTGATTTAGGTGTCTGGTTCTACTCTGGTTTCATAAACTTTAAAGTGAATTTTTATAGAAAAGCAAACAGCTATAAAAATCAAGTTATTGAAAGATATGAATTCACTGAGCTACAGAAATGAAATTAAATCTGCATGGCTTTCCTCAGTGACAGACATTCTCCCTCCTTCCTTAAACTTCTGATTATCAAGTCTAAATACTTTATTTTATAGCTAAAATTTCTAATTACTTATGATCGTAACTATATCACTAACCTGACATCTTAAGCAGCTCTTTGAAAACATTAAAAAAAAAAGTTATTTGAGAATTCTCTAAGCAAAGGCTAAGAATGGTGCTTCAAAGACAGAATAGGAGCTTTATTTGTTATTTTCCAAGTTTAAGATGCTCATCCATCTGGCAGAGCAGCTAGACAATCCATCAGCCAAGAACATCTCTCTGGCTTGAAAAAGATTCTGGCTCTTACAGAGGATTTGACTGAAGGAAAGGCAACATCTCTAGTTGCTCTGTGGCTGAACTCTTCTAATATTTCTCCCCAATGCCTTCACCAAGTCTTGGCTCCATCTACTAACTTGGTTTCCATAGGAATAGACAGAGCTATCAAGTGGCACATGGTCAAAAATACAAGAGAAAGAGAAAATGTTACTGTCAAAAAAAAAAAAGTTCTTTTTTCCTATGATAGGAAACTATGGAAAGATACTCTTTACTCAGAGACTTTCTTACCCAATGCCAGATTTTTCATGTGCTTTTCCTGACTAACATAACCTATTTTATTTAGATGATTATAAAAATTAGTCACCTCGGCAGACAACATTTCATATATAGAAAACAAAAATAAATATTGAAACCAGTTAGAAAGTGTTCTAATACTTATTTTCACAAGGACAAATTCTATTGTGCTTGTGAGATACCCTTATTTATTTGAGTGGTGCTTTGAATTGGTGCAACTTTGGGGATGATTATAAAGGATATTTTGTCTGTTGTAGTTGATATTTTATTTAAGGGATATAATCCTTTTGTCTTCAATTTACAGTTCTCAAACTCTAATGTGCAGACTCTAGTGGAGGACTTGAAAACACAGATTGCTGAGGCCCTCCGCCAGCTTTTCTCATTCTCTGATTTCGTATTAGGCCCAAGAATTTACATTCTTAACAAATGTTTTGGAAGATGCTGGTGCTGCTGGTCTAGAAGTCTACATTTTGAGGACCGCTATTTAAACAAAGAATGTAATATAGGCATTCTCAAGCCTGAGGAGTTTAAAAACAAGACTGTTCCCATTCCAGATCAATGAAATCAGAACTTCTTACATTTTGGAGTTAATACCTCTTAAATTCTCTGCAGATGACTTAAAAATGCAATCAGGATTGAGAAACACTAATTCAACAATTCATTCAATATTCAATAGTTATTTTCTATGTAATAATTCTGCATAAGAAAGTTGTGGAAGCTTTAAAAATAACTAAAATACAGATGTATGTTCATAGACAATGCAATATAGTATAAGCAAGGAAGGGTAAGTGCATAAAAAGGGTACAAAACAGATCATAAAAACAGACAGAATACAAGTTGTACTTTCAGTCCCTTGAGGGAAGGGGAAGGGATTAGATCAAGACTTATTTCATGAAGCAGATGGCAGTCTTTCAGAATCTTGACTTGGGATCACCAATAATTTAATACCCTTCTGTTTTCATCACCCACTCCCATTTCTTTGATATTGACAATAAATATTTTCTGAATTTTATGTAAAATGCTGTACAAAGACAACTTCAAGCCTTACTCCTATTCTTTCCAATCAATTGGTCTCCAGTGAGCTCTTTCTAAACACATGTCCTAAAGCCAACATCAGTAAGCTTTTTTGTATCCACTTATTTCTTGGTGCAATAATTCCCACATTATCCCTCACTTTGGCCATAGTAGATAGTGAAAACATAAACGTTATTCATTACTGTAATACGGTAATTCCAGAGGTAAGAACAAGTTGTATGAACTCTGAAATGGGGCACCAAACCTAGCCTTGAGGGTGCAAAGCTTTCCTGGAGAAATCAATACCTGAACTGCATCTTAAAGGGTAGACACAATTAAGCCAGATTAACTAGGAAGAAAGCTAACTGTGCAAGGGCATTGTGTGGGAGGTGGGCTGGGGATGAGGAAGAGGTGACCAGAATAAAAGCTTTAAAAAAATCAGTATGCCCAAAGTAGAGTGGAACAGGGAAGAGAGGAGGCTGAGGCCAATAAAGGATAAGAAGCAAGAACCTGATGATGAAAGGGGTTGGGCTCAAAGAGTTTAAACTTCTTTTTCGGCATTTGAAGCAGTACTGAAGGATTTAAGAAAGGCAGGGACATGAGACAGGCTCAGCCAGATCATCCTTATGTCCAAAGGTTTATTGATGAATATCTCTGAGCCTCAGTTACCTCCCATGAGAAAAAGGAAGATGTTGGATTATGATATAAAGTCACCCAACTTCCTGCTCTTAGACTATAATTCTTACAGGCAGAAGACCCACTCTGTATCTCTACTTCAGAACTAAATATTTTTATTCAAATTGCCTCAACAATAACAATTTCTAATAATCACAGGCTCAAAGTTTTGGGGTCTATTTCTTTTTTCCCTAATACAAATAGTTAATTTTCCTAACATTGAAGAGCAAACTTCAGGAGATCCTGAAATGCCACACCATGGGGAGGCAATATGGTATAATTGAGAAGGAGTTTTGGAACCAGTCAGATCTGGGAACTTCTGGGCTGCATTAACTGTGGATAAGTTACTTTTTGAAGCCTCAGATTTCTCATGGGTTTTAAAAAATTTAGTAACCGTTTCATAGAAAGTATTTAATAAATATTGGTTTCGTTCTCAGATCCAATAATTGATCTCTTCTCACCATGAAAGTAGTTTTAAAAAAAAATCAGTTCACCTACTCTGCTAAGATATATATACTTTTGGGGGAACTGTTTCAAATAACTGATTGAATCCATATGTTGCTTCCTTGACTTCAGTTCCACACAATGGATTTGGATTTCTTAGTGTGAAAACCAAATGTACAGATAAATATATAAATAAATTCAATTAAACTCAGAAATTTTTTTGGTGGTACTGGAAGTTGAACCAAGGGCCTTGTGCTTCTAGCAATCGTTCTACCACTGAGCTACACCCCCCAGCTCTTTTTAAATTTTTTATTTTGAGACAGGGTCTTGGTATGTTGATTAGGAAGCCTCGATTTGCAATCCTCCTGATTCAGCTTCCTGAGTAGCTGTGATCACAGGTGTGCACCACTGTGCCCAGTTAAACTCAGAAACATTCAATGAACCACATTCAGATTATGCATTAAAGGTTTTAATTAGTGGTTGGGGCTGTAGCTCAGTGATAAAGCGCCTTCCTAGCATGAGGCACTGGGTTCGATCCTCAGCACCACATAAAAATAAGTAAAGATATTGTGTCCATCTATGACTAAAAAAAGAAATTAAAAAAGGTTTTAATTAAAGGTTGAGCATAATTAGTAATATGATCTAGTAACTATTACCATTTTCAAAATGGTAGCATAAGTCCTCACAGTGGTGATGTCTGAATTCAAACCTGTATTCTCTAGTCTTAAATCTAATCATCTTTTAAAAATTGTATCACAATGGTGTACATCTGTAATCCCAGTGACTGGGGAGGCTGGGGCAGGAGGATCCCAAGTTCAAAGCCAGCCTCTGCAACTTGGCAAGGCCCTCAGCAACTTAGTGAGACACTGTCTCAAAATAAAAAAATAAAAAGGGCTGGGGAGTAGCTCAGTGGTTAAGTGCCCCTGGGTTCATTCCAGGTATTAAAAAAAAAAAGAAAAATTCTACAGTTTAGCAGCTGGAATGGGAAAAAAGAATTGCAGAACAGACTATTTTAGATATGTCAATTTGTATTTTATCCTAGGGTACACACCCTGTTTTGCCACAGTGATCTCTTAACTCTAACAGTTATTCTAAGTGTAAACATATCATAATTCTTAAATCATATTTTAGTGTCTCCTTCAAGTCCCTGTGTACCAACTGGAAATAAGCCTACATTTTAGAGAGCAATTTGAAATTTCTAAATTATATTTTATGCCTACTGATTGAAAATTTTGGACAATTATTGAAAAAATAAAGTAAGAGAGAAGATTTTGTACAATTCCTATATCCTGAGCTTAGCAATCTTTTCCATTCCTTTCTAGATTTATAGTTTTATAGTTTAATATGAGGGGTGATATTTGTAGTTTTTCCTCAAACTATTCATTCAATTTGTATCTGGAATAAGAAGTGATTTTATGTAATTTATTTTTATGGTACTATGGATTGAACCCAGAGCCTTGTATATGCTTGGCAAATGCTTTACCACTGAGCTACACCCCCAGGGCCCACATAGTGAATTTCAAAATAACTTCTGCCATGTGGCAACCATCATAATAATAGACTCAGGTGGGAGTGGTCAAAGAATGGTAACAGCAGTGGGTAAGATTTTGAGGAGTATCAGAATATTTACATAGTTCCAAATTAGCTCTCCACAAGATCCTTATTAATTACAAAGGAAAAAAAACAGTGATGTTATAGTGGAGCAAGCAGCCTAGCAGATGCCACTTTATACAAGTGTTCAAAATTAACATCGCCATTACTGGGACAAATCGACATCAGATGCTTCCTGTTATGATGCACAGTGAAAAACACAACATGACTCTTGTGTATTCTTACCAAAAGTGCATAACCTGAATCTAATTATGAGGAAACACCAGACAAGTTAAAAATGACAGAAACTGGCCTGTAATCTTAGAAAATGTGAATGTCATGAAGTAAGTATGTGCACACATAAAACACTGAGGAACTGTTAGAGATTAATGAAGACTAAAATGATGTAATAACTGAATGCATTGCTTGATCCTGGATCTTCTTTAGAATAGATGACATTAGTAGAACAACTAGTGAAATTCAAATAACGTTTCCGGTATCGAGAATAGTATTTATATTAATTGCCAGATTTTGATAACTGAACTGTACTTATGTAAGAGGGTGTCCTTGTTTTCAGAAAACATGCACTTAAGATCTGGGGGCAAAAAAGTGTCTCATGTAAGATTTACTCCACACAGCTCAGGAAAGGGTGTCTACACATTCACATACACTGCAAGAAAGACACGACATATACGGTGAGATGTGGACATATGGGGAATGTGAGTAAAGGTACATGAAAATTCTGGGCTCCATTTTTGCACCTTTTCTGTAAGTCTGAAATTATGTTAAAACAAAGTTAGAAAAAAGAAAATAACTTTTTATTTTTATCATAAAATAACATATTCATTAAAGGAATTTCAAGTATAAAGAAATTACAAAGGAAATGATGATTGGTCTCCATCCCATCAACATGAGGGAACCAGAGTTTACATTTTGATATAATCTTTTTCCTGTCTGTTGTCTACTAGAAGTTGTTTCTTGCCCCTAGATTACACCTAAATTTTAAAATGCTCCATAATATGTCTTAGTTAATATTTATAATATCCCAACTGTGAAAGCCAGAATGATTTTCACTTCATAGAAAAGGAAACAGATTAAAAAGGAACTCTGAGTTCACTTTTAAAGATTATCAGGAAAAAAATTCACTAAATAACTGTCTGACCATGATTTATAGATTGCGATTTATTTATTTATTTTATTTTTTAAAAAATATTTATTTTGTAGTTGGACACAATACATTTATTTTATTTATTCATTTTTATTTACTTTATAAATAAAAATTTGTAAATTTTTATTTTATAAATAAAAATGAATCCTGAGGATCTGACCAGGGCCTCACATGTGCTAGGCAAGTGCTCTGCTGCTGAGTCACAACCTCAGCACCCAGACTGCGATTTAGTTTCCTATAAAATGAGAAGTTTGGAGTAGATGATTTTTAGGTTTCCTTTAACACTAAAATGCTACAATTCTAACATGACCTATTATCACAATATAGAATCTGTAGTGCCTAGTGCAGTGCCTTATATATAATGGGCACTAGATAAGTACTTTTTAAACAATAAAAATGCATTATAAATTATAAAATGGAAAGATATGTTATAGAGGAATGTTTAATATTATATATGAATAGTTTTTAAAGTATAATTTATAACTGAAATTGTTACCGATGATTTTTGAATAGAAAACAGTATAAAACCAATTGCTCATTAGTCTAAAGTAGATTACAGTTAAGATAAAAGCCAAGAAATATCAGCTTTTTAAGATATTTACTATGAAGTTTATTTCTATATTACTCTTGCTTCAAGTATAATTCACTTTATTCTCATCAATAACCAATTTAACTGACTGTTTACAGACAGATGGAGAGACAAATGATGAATTAGTACTCCCCAGGTTTGTGGCATGGACATAAAAAGTGAATTTATTTTTCAAATACCTTTTATAGCCATAGCCTTGCAAGTAGAAGACATCTTATCTGGTTTACTATTGATCCAAATGACAAGGCTGAGCATCAGATTAAGGATATGTCAGAAACCTGAAAGAAGGCTACCAACAAATGCAGCTTCTTTCAAAATGATCTATTAAGGCTACTGTGTTTACAAAGGCAGTTGAGAAAACACAGCGCAATATACTGGGTTGTATCAAGTAACTGGTAGTGTGGTCATGAGAACTTTTGATACTAATGTGATCCGCATGATACATGCTTATTTCTAGCAATAAAAACTATGCACAGACTTTTGAAGATAAACAAAAGATGCAGGGCTTTTTCTTCACCCATGTCCCTTTCCTATTGTCACAGTTTCTTTCTCAAGAAATGATAATGCTCCGAAGAAGTCTGTTCTAAGACAATGGGAGACACCATCTAATTTAAGTTGGTAGTCAAAAGGAAAGCCATTCCAGAATTTCATTCCAAGATATCTTCTTTGGTGCTACTGAAATATGACCAAAAACTATCATGCCAAGCAGAGTCCTTTAAAATTCTGAGGTGTTCCTTATATATAGCATAATATTTTATGGAAAAGCAAATGTTCTCTTAGGGATAAAATACCAAGCATACTTAAAAAAAAAAAAGTAGGAAACCAAAAAACCATGTTCAGAGCTGTAGAAATCTAGGTTTTGGGTTTTTTTTTGTTTTTCATTTTTTGGTGATCACTTTGGGATTAGCACTTCTTTACAGAAAATCAATTATTTTCTAGGCTAGAATGAACTGAAGAATTTTGTGAGAATCATGGGAATAGAAAAAGCTTCAGAAAATTCCCCTTTCAGATGCCTTTAGACAGACTTGAGGTGTTTTTTTTTTAAAACCCAAAGTGCTTTAAACAATTTCAAGAGACCAGTATTTGACACACTTTAAAGACAGACCTGTGGTCTAAAATAATTTAAAACATCTGTAAACTGTTCAACTTTTAGTTTATCTTTTTAGCTAGCATATGACACTTTTTATAGCAACAATAACAATGTTGTTTTTATTTATCATCAGCTTGAGTAATGGTGAATTTAAGTGTAACTGCATCATCTTTATTAAATACTGTAGGTATTATTGTGTCAGGGCCTCCGGATTTTGGTCCTGACTCTAACCAGTTATCCAAACATGAACATATCATCATTTTACCAAATAAGTATTGAGCACCTTCTTTGTGTAAGGCTTTGTTTTTAGAAGGGACAAGTATGATACATTTCTGGGCCCTCAGTGTCAGGAACAGTGGCACACACCTACAATCTCAGCGACTGGGGAGGCTGAGGTAGAAGGATTGCAAGTTTGGGGCCAATCTCAGCAATTTTGCAAGACCCTAAGCAACTTAGTGAGAACCTGCCTCAAAATAAAAAAAAATTTAAAAGGGCTGGGGAGGTGGCTCAGTGGTAAAGTATCTCTAGGTTCAATCTCCAATACCAAAAATATAGAAACAAAAAATTTCTGAGTCTCAGTTTCTTCTGAGGTAAAATCAGGGAATTTGATTAAATTATAAATATTAGAATTTACCAAAGTGTTTTACAGATCACTAATTCCTTACATACTACTTATTCTGAAAAAAAAACTGGGATCAAAGATTATGAGAAATTATAGATTAACAAAAAACAACCAATCCACCAGCAAGTTTCTTTAGTACATGATTTCTCAAAGCCTCCAAGATGATCCATCAGAAGTGAGTTTCTATAAAGGAAGATGCGGTATTCTCAAACTTACTGACCATGAGCCCATTTTTCACAGATTTCATGGGACCATCACTTTAAGAAAGAAGTTTTGAGAAATACATCACTAGATGATGATCAAGTTCCTTTAAGTTTTATAATTTCTCTTTTAAAAATAAGAAGTATAGAGCTCCTGACTACTGAGCCTCATTTTTACTTGGATAACATGAACTTGAGAAAGTAAGTTTGAGGAAAAAAAAAAAAAGCTTTCACAAAGTTAAGGAAAAAGTTACTTAAGACAACAGTTACTAATGAGAAGTCAAGCTACTGAGTATGGAGTAATATGAAATTCATTAAAACTGAATGCCAGAAAATATAGCAAGAAGACAAAAATTATAAAGGCATATCCAAAGGTCATAAACCTCCTTTCAACTTACTTAATTAGAAGACTGAAATGTGTTTTGCAAATGGCTCACAAAATGCTATTTTTTGATGCTATATATCAAATGTGTATTGGACTTTATGCTTTGTATCATAGTAAATATAATTTGCCTATCACTATGTGAATTGTCTTATTGTCTCCAACAGTCCTTAGATTCACCTTCTACAAGCCTATCTCATTACTTTCATGCCCACCACTAACTCAAATTCCCTATAACATCCTTAACTCTCCTCTGCCAATTGATAAGAGATATTGCCCTGGTTAGAATCAGCTGGCAGTAAACAGGGCTGTAAAGCTAAGGGCTTCCACGAGCAGTCAGGCACGTCTAGGGAGGATTTCTGTTAGCTCTCAATAAATCTGTTTAGTCCAAGGAGACTAAATTTATGAATGAGTCTGCTTAGTAATAGAGCCAAGTTCAAGAATGACTCTGCTGACCTAATAGTGTAATATTTAATGAAAGAAGAAAATTTTGGAAGTGCAGCAACTTTAATTCTGAAATACTCCAAAACAAGTAAGCAGTGTCTATGAATGCTACCGTGTGACACTAGAAGGTTTAAGATACAGGCAAGTGATTTGTGGAAGAAAGGACAGGGGAGAGAGAAAGAAAGAAAAGAAGTGGAAAAGGGGAAGAGAAATGAAAAAAACTAGGATAGGATGAAAAGAAATTTGTATGACAGGAAACTCCAAGTTAGTTTTCCTCTCTGTAATCAACTTCCTCAGTGTCTCTAAAAAATACTCTGCACACTTCTGCCTTTCAAACTTCACTCACTCTGTTCCCTCTGCCTGAAATCTTATTTCCCAGTCCCATTCCTTGGCTAAATTTAACCAATTCTTTCAGGTTCATTTGAAATTTTAATTCTTCTACATACTAAGCAGGTTCAGTTCAAGAAAAATAAGTTATTTATGTATTTGAGGCAGGAAAGATTTTATTTCATTTTTTAATTGTTAACTGCGATTTATGTAGGGTAGGTTACCTGGTGAAATCACTATGAGACATTTCAAGTAGCATTTCTTTGGAAATGTGCATTTTCTTGTTCTTAATTTTTTCTTTTTTCCATTTTTTATTGGTGCATTATAATTGTACGTAATGGTGGGATTTGTTGTTACACATTCATACATGCACACAATATTAATAGTTCAATTTGGCCAGTATCATTCCCTAGCATTTCCCATTTCCCTCCCTCCTCCCTTCCCCTGGGGCCTTACTTCTACTCTAATAATCTCCTTTCCATTTTCATGAGACCTGTCTCTCCCACCCTTTCTTTTTCTTTTCATCTTTAGCTTCCACATACAAGAGAAAACATGTGACCCTTGTCTTTGGCTTATTTCACTTAAAATAATGGTCTATCCATTTTCCTGCAAATGACATAATTTCATTTTTTTAAAAATAATTTTCTTTAGAGAGAGTGAGAGAGGGAGAGAGAATTTTTTTAATATTTATTTTTTAGTTATCGGCGGACACAACATCTTTGTTTTGTATGTGGTGCTGAGGATCGAACCCGGGCCGCACGCATGCCAGTCGAGCGCGCTACCGCTTGAGCCACATCCCCAGCCCCCATAATTTCATTTTTGATTATGGCTGATTACAACTCCATTGTGTATACATACCACATTTTCTTTATCCATTTTTCTGTTGATGGACACCTAGGCTTATTCCATAGTTTGGCTATTGTGAATTGTGCTTCTATAAGCATGGGTATGAATGTGTTGCTATAGTATGCTGATTCTTTCTTTAGCATAAATATTGAGGAGTGGTATAACTGGGTCATATGGTGGTTTTGTTTCTAGTTTTTTGAAGAACTTTTATTCTGATCTCCATGGTGGTTGAACTAATTTACAATCCTACCAACAATGTAAAAGTTTTTTTTTTCTCCACAAGGAAGAATTTTAATATAGGCATTATGTGCTTATAAAGTAGAAGGACGCTAGGTAGGCTTCAAGAAATGACTCTATGACTAATATAAAACCACTTTTGTGACTACAGTATTAAGTTCAATGCACATCTGTAGCTGTATCAGGAAGTAAAAAATAAAAGCTATTTTCTCTCTCTCTTTTTTTTTTTTTTTTTTGTGGTGCTGGGGATTGAACCCAGGGCCTTGTGCATGCAAGGCAAGCACTCAATGGGAGAGAGAAGAGGAATTGCATGGAAATGGAAGGAGACCCTCATTGTTATACAAAATTACATATAAGAGGATGTGAGGGGAAAGGGGAAAAAAAACTAGAGAGAGAAATGAATTATAGTAGATGGGGTAGAGAGAGAAGATGGGAGGGGAGGGGAGGGGAGGGGAGGGGAGGAGGGATAGGAAAGGGATAGGAAAGGCAGAAGAACACAACAGACACTAGTATGGCAGTATGTACAAACGTGGATGTGTAACCAATGTGATCCTGCAATCTGTACACGTGGTAAAAATGGGAGTTCATAACCCACTTGAATCAAATGTATGAAATATGATATGTCAAGAGCATTATAATGTTTTGAGCAACCAATAAAAAAAAGAAATCATAATCCTACTATCTGATAGTATTATATAGTTTATGTAATTCCTACTCATTCATGTTGTGATTATTAATACAATGAATACCTGTTGTTTAATGTCTGATCTGGTTCACAGTTCTATATTATTAGTGCTGATATTAAATGCTGACACCATTATTCCTATATAGGTAGCAATTAGTGTTACAAAAATAAATAAACAAAAGCTGTTGTAGTAACTGCTTCTCAATACTGAGAAGAAGGAATACTAGAAACTGGAATGTTCATTAATGATTGCTCCCATCTCTGAACCTGAGAAGGAAGCACTTGCCGCCTAACTTGCTTGTAAAGGACACTCAGCACATTAACACTGGCTTATAAGATTATACCGTCTTCACAGATACACCTATTCTCCTTGTACATAAGGCCCTCATAGCTAGAACAGTTTCTTCCTCCTCTGATCAAACCTAATTCAATTCTTTTGGATAGCAGTTCAAAGTATGCACATATTGCTAATTATAAACAGTTAATGCCTTTGTAGTATTTTTCCAATACTTCCAGTACAAGATAATTCTAGTTTTATCCTTGTACCTGTGAGATGAAAGGTTTAAAAACTATTATTGAAATACATAATTGTAATTAGCAAGTGGTTGAGATTTCTTATACCTTTGCAGATGGAAAGGGGTTAGGGAGTATATTAACACATTGACAACATCTCTGAAGTCACTCTCAAAACTTGACCTAAGGTAAGTTTGCTTTGTTTTTGTACTTATTTGGAGGCAATTCTCCATAATATTTAGTAATTTGGACTATCTTTTCAATGTCTGCATAGCAAGTAGATTTGGAAGCTGAAGATAGTACCTTTTTGGGGGTTAGAGGACAGATTTGTTTGCTGACCAGAATAATAAAGATAATGTTTCATGTGGGGGGCAAAGTTGTCACAGGTTTGCTCTGAGTCCTGATCAAGTACAACATAGGTGTGATGCCTGTTCAGTATCTGGACATGCCTCCATGTTGCCTTTATGGGACCTAGGGTCAAGGAAATACAATGCAGACATGAAATTCATATTGCCTGCTGCACTGTAAGTTTTAAGCTACCTAAATCAATTTGGACTTGATTGCTTAACAGTATTATCTTTTGGGAAAGTGCTTACCAACTCTTTGATAAAAGAGTAGATGACTGAATAAAATCTGGTTACAGTGTGAAAAATGGCTTAGAGAGGATAAAGATTGGAATTAGAAAGACTGACAGGCTATGTAAGTTGATTAGACAATAGATATGGTAGACTGGATTAGTTCATGGGGGGAAAAAAAGCCAAAGAGGAGAGGAGCCCAGATATGCACAGACTTCACTAAAATTCTTGGCTGATCCCGGTATTAAAAATGCATGGGGGTGGGGTTTGGGGATTTTGCTCAGTGACAAAGTGCTTGCCTAGCATGCACAAGGCCCAGAGTTGGGTCCTTGGCTCTGGGGGAAAAACAACCAACAGCTAGGTGCAGTGATGCATGCCTGTAATCCTAGCGGCTGGGAGGCTGAGACAGGAGGATCATGAGTTCAAAGCCAGCCTAAGCAAAAAGCAAGGTGCTAAGCAACTCAGTGAGACCCTGTCTCTAAATAAAATATAAAAAAGGGCTGGGGATGTGACTCAGGGTCAAGTGCCCCTGAGTTCAATCCCTGGTACCAAACAATAATAAACAAACATAAAGAAAGAAAGAAAAGATGATGCATGGGGGGATCTCCAAGAAGTCTTTGGAAACAATCAAAAAGCTGATAAGGCTGATCAGAAATTTAAGTTACTACCCAGGGCAGAGGCATAGAATTTATAGTCCTATATCATCCTAAGTGAAATAAATCAGTCTACCCCCCCCAAAAAAAAGCCAAATGTTCTCTCTGATAGGCAGATGCTGACTGACAATAGGCAGGTGGTAGGGGGAGGGAAAAGAGAAGAAATGGAGGTTCCCTGGATTGGACAAGGGCGAGTGGGGGAAGGTAGGGAATGGGAAAGACAGTAGAATGCATTGGACATAACTTTCCTGTGTTCATATATGAATATGAACGACCAGTGTAACTCCACATCATGTATATCCACAAAAATGGGAAGTTAAACTCCACGTGTGTATGATATATCAGAATATATTCTACTGTCATGTATAACTAAAAAAAATAAATAAATAAAAAAGAAAAAAGAATTTAGAGTCCTATCTAGTATTTATAAGGTTTGGTACACATCTCAGGCTTTCCGTTGGAATCTCAGAAGAACCATGCCTTTAAAGGATAGGATATGTACCAGAACTATGGAGTAGGTCTAAGAGATTCAACTAAAGACAGGGAAAAACTGAAACACTGAACAAGTTTAATGTGATTTGCCAGTTTTAACTGTCTAACAACAACAACAACAACAATAACGATGACAAAATACTCTTTATAGGAAAGTAACAGCATCAAGTTGCTACAAAGTATAATCCAAAATTCTGAGTATACAATCAAAATTTGTACACATGATATAGAACAGAAAATCAGGATTCAATGTTAAGAGAGAAAACAATTAATACAAATAGATATCAAGACAATCTGGATGGTAGAAATAGTACAGGAAGACTTTGTAGCAGTTTTATAAATATGTTTATGGATGGAACAGAAAGATGGTCATAAGTATGAAACAAATAAGAGAACCTCAGCACAGAAAATGAAAAAGATTAATTTTCCTACTAATTCTTTTTGAATTAGAGGGAAATTCTAGAATAAAAAGTATAATATCTGAAATGCAAAACTCTACATGCACTTAATAATAGACAAAATAGCAGAAGAAAGGGTCAATGAATTTCCATATACATTAATAGAAGTTACACAAATTGAAGAAAAGGACATGATTTTTAAAAAGCAATAGAACTCATGACCTAGTAGGCAAGTATAGGGAAATCTGACATATGTATAATTGGTATTCCAGAAGAAGAGAGAACAGAACAAAGCATTGAGACTAAAATTTGGTATAAATAACCACTTTTAGATCCGGGAATCTCAGTGAATCCCAGCATGGTTAATATAAAGAAATGTATAGTATCTTTAGGCACATGATAGACAAAACTGCCAAAAGCAGCTAAAAATATTGAAAGAAAACAAAAAGGAATCACCACCATTACACAGAAACAACAAGAATGATGCTTTACTTCTCATCAGTGTACTCTTCTTACTTCTAGTATGCAGATGTCAGGGGTCCACAGGAGCCCCAGTGAATCTCATGCTCAAGCAAGTTTCACCGCTACCCTGGTGGGCGGTTCTCTGTTCATCAGCCCCAGCTATGGCCCTTTATGAATGTGTTCCTAGTCCCTTCGTGGTCGATGGTCACTCAGCTACCTTATCACGGGGGTGGGGGGAGGGGTGTAGAGACTCGGAATCAACACACAGACTCCGGGAGCTGGTGAGAGAACTGGCTGGAGACCCACCTCAGGTTGTCTGTCGTCCAGTAGCTCAGTTTATTTTTGGAATGCACACAACTGTTATAGGGTTTGAGTGGGGCATACCTGTCAATCATACATAAGCAAGACGATATCCATAAGCCAATCATCTTCTGCCTAACGTAACTGCACCGTGAGGAAACTCTAAATATTGCTGTCGTGGCAGAAAGCAATCTGGAAGGGTCTTTGGCCCTTACTGAGTCAAGGGCTTCATGCCAGGCAGTTTGGCAATGCTAACTGCTGAGGATGTGGTTTCTCCCCATCCTGCAGGCGCTCCTGTCAGGCCTGAAGGAAGGTGGATATTGCAGGCACTTCCGAGCTGCTGGTAGCTGCTAGCTGAGACTGAAAGTTATTCTAACACCTTTGCATCCCAATGGACTTCTCCACTATCCAGGGTCACATCCATACTCATTCTGACAAGGTCTGTTCTCAGCTTTGTGGGGAGGAAGATTTCTCTTCCAACTTGTTCTTCTCTTTGGATACTCTCCCTAAGCCTCAGAAGTAGTCACTTCCTTCTTCAATTGCTATCCTGTATTCTTTAGATCAACAACACCTAAAAACTGACAATTATCTTCATATTTAGTGGTGAAATATTAAACACTTCCTTCTTAAGATCAGAAATCAAGGCCAGAATATCCATTCTAACCATTTCTACTTGAAATTGTAATAGAAGTTTTAGTTAGTGAATACGCTACAAAAGAAGGAAGGAAGGGAGAGAGGGTATAAATATTAGAAAATAAACTCATTTTTATTTGCACATGACATGATTGTTTACACAGAAGCCTAAGAAATCTACAAAACAACTTATTAAACTAATAAGGAGATTTAGCAAGTTTATAGGAAACAAGCCTAATGTCCCTGCTTCCCCCATCAAAAACATCAAAGCACATAAAAAGATCCTTAACATTACTTAGCCATCAGAGAAATGCAATTCAAAATCACTACACACTTAAATGGTTTCATTTACACTGCATAGAGTGTCCTAACATAAAGTTGAGGATATGGAAGAACTAAAACTTTCATTCACTGTTGGTGGGAAAGTAAGATATACAACCATTTTGGAAAACTGGAAGTTTCTTAAAAGTTAAACATACACCTTTTATATAATCTAGACATTCTATTTTGAAATATTTACCCAAGATAAATTAAAGCATATACTACATGAGTTTTTATTTGTAATAGCCCCAAAATGAAAACAACCCAAATGGTCACCAACAGGCAAATGGATAAATTGTTTGTGGTGTGTCCATTCAGTGGAATACTACTCAGCAATGACAATGAATAAATTATTGATGATATAACAATAACATTAATTGCAAAATAATTATACAGAGCAAAAGAAGCCAGACCAAAAAAGAATAAAATTTTATAAAATACAAGCCAATCTGTATTTACAGAAAGCAGATCAGTGTTTACCTGGGGAGGGAAAGCAGGGGCAGAGAATAGTGGGAGGGAAGGATAACAAGGGTTATGAGGAAACTTTTGAAGATAATGGCTATTCTCATTATTTTGCTTTTTAGTGATGGTTTAATTAGTATGTAAATATGGTTAAGCTTGTCAAATCATATGCCTTTGATGAATGCAATTTAGTGTATATAAAATTCAAGAAACTGTTAAAATAGTATAAAGAATAGTAGAGATGTTGCATAATGTTCTGAATGTGCTTAAACCGCTGAATTTTTATCTTAAAAATGATTAAAATGGTAAATTTTAATGTTATGTAAATTTTGGTATAATTTAAAAAAGAATTATTGCCATGGAGAGTTTAAAAATACAGTGCTATGATAGGTAATCTAATCTGGAATCTTATTTTAAAACTGTTTTTAGTGCTTTCTATGGTAAGATTAAAAATAATGTGGGAAAAATAGGCAAAGGATTTTAACAGACAGCATTATAAAAGAAAATATACATATGATTTTTTAGGACATGAAAAGCATTCGACTTCCATAGTCATTAGGAAAATGCAAATTAAAACAAAAATGAGATAAACATGAGAAATTCAAAAGACTGACAAAAAACAAATATTGCTGAAAATATATAACATCTGGACTATCATATATTTTGGTCAGAGTAGAAAGTGGTACCAACATTTTGGAGAACCATTACACAGCATCTACTAAAGTTACACATATGCCTACTCTTTAAAGAACAGCTACACTTATATGTATTTAAGAGAGAGTAGCACATATGCCCATAAAAAGACTTGAACAAGAATGTTGATTTATTTTATTTATTCATAAAATGATTCATTCATAATACCCAAACTGTAACCAATCTAAATGTCCATCAAAATGTGGATGTATAAACAAAACCATATAATGGAATACTATTTAGCAATAGAGAAGGAAAGAACTATTGATACTGCAAAAATATAAATGGATTTCAAAAAATATTGTTAAGCAAAGAAACTAGATACAGAAGAATAGAACATTGCATACTTCTCATTATAGAAAGTCAAGAACAGGCAAACTAATCTCATTTTAGAAATTGGAATGGTTGTTACCATGGAGGTGGGGACCGGTCTGAAAGAGGCAAAAAGAAACCTTCTGGTGTTGCTGAGATGTTTTTATGTCTTGATTGTGGTGGTGGTGAAATGATTAATACATATTTAATATTTACACTTTTCTGTACATTATAATTTGTAAAATTTAACTCAATTAAACAGAATATGAATATTTACTGTTACTAATATTAAATTTATTTTTGCAATGTAGATTTATTAAAAATATAGATTTATTAAAATGTAGATTTATTAAAAAATATTACATCATTAAAAAAATCATCAAAGAAGGAATAAAGGATTGTCTTTCCCAAGAAAAACAACTGAAACCTTTTTATCAACATCTGTCTACATCCTCCTTGCCTCTCCTGAGGAGAATCAGTATTGTGACATATATTAACATGGTTACCCACGTGAGACGCAATTCTACTACAATAACAAATCAACAGTAATTTTAATATCTATCATCACTTTCAAGGTAGTAAATATTTAAAATCAGTTTTTCCTCTCTGTTATGTTTTTAACAATAAAGACATCTCCCTTCCAGGAGCCTTCTAAAGAGGCTTCTCACTGACTCTCCATTTAGAATGCTCTGGAAGAACTTTTTAAGGGCTCCTCTGACCTACCCCAGAAACATTTTTATATGTCATATAGTGTATACTTTTAAGTCATGTTGCTGTAAACATGCCCTTCAAATGTAGTAAAAATCTACCCAGCCTTTTCAAGACATGCAGTGTATAGCTAAACATATATACTATACATATAGACATACATTTACCCAAATATACTAATATTATGATGATCTTCTTTCTTTACAAAATGGTAAAAACTGTTGTCATCTGCAGGAAGCAAGTGGTCTGTAGATTAGAAGTTAGGAACTAATGCTCTTCAGTGGAGCTAAAACTGTGCTTTGGTGACCAGCATGATTCTTCCAACAATATATACTTTTCATGTTATATGCAAGGACTCTCCTATATAGCTTCTATCTAGTAACCTTGGTGTAGTACAATAGTGTTTCAAAAATATTAAAATTACCTGAGAAGTTTAAAAAAATATTAATGTCTGATTCCCACCTCAGACCTATTGAATCAAAATCTTGGGAGGTGGGACTCGGGTGATTTTTAAGAATTTCTTTTTAAATTTCTCTATTGGAATTTTAAAAAGCTATGCTGTTTTGCATTATTATTTTAGGGTTTTCTCTGAGGATTACAGTTTATATTCTCAACTTTATAAAGTTTACTTAAAAGTTAATATTGTATCACGTCATATAAAATTTAAGAGCCTTGCAAATGTATAGTTGCATTTATTCCCATTCCATTCTTCATGTCACAGTTATATATGCATTACGTATATAGGTACACTATACAAATATTATAAATCCTAGTACAATTTTATAATTTTTGCTTTAAACACCCATATGCATTTTAAGGAAATTAAGAGAAAAATACTTTATCTTTATCCAATATTCACTTTTATAGTGTTTTTCATTCCTTCCCCACGACCCAAGTTTCTGTCTAGTATCATTTCCTTCCAACCTGAAGAAGTCCCTTTAGTAATTCTTATAGGTTTATTTGAGATAAACTCTCTTATTTTTGTTTGTCTTTATTTCACTCTTATTCTAGAAAGTTTTATTAGATATAGAATTTAAAGATGACATTTTGTTCTTTTAGCATTTTAAAGCTATCATTCTACTATCTGCTTGTTTTTACTGTTTTTTAGAGTAGCATGCTGTCACTTATATCGATTACTATACTAGATCATGTCTTTTTCTGTCTGCTCTCAAGATTCTCTCTTCATCTCTGGTTTTTAGCAGTCCAATTGTGACATTTTTAGGTGGAGTTTTCTTCATATTTATCTTATCAGAGTTAACTTCATGAATCTTTATGTCTTTCACCAAGTTTTGGCAATTTTTTGGTTATCATTTCCTTGATTATTTTTCTGCTCCACTCTCCTATCCTTCTGGGAATCTAATTACAAGTATAACAGATCTGTCAATATTGTCCCACAAATCATTGAGATTCATTTTTACCCTTCTTTCTTCTGTTTGTTTTTAAAGTTGGATAATTTATATTGATTTATTTTTCCATTTACTTCTTTTTTATAGTTTCTATTTTTCTGTAGGACATGCTTATTATGAACATTGTTTTTTTTTTTCTTTTTTCTTTTTGTGTGTGTGGTGCTGGGGATTGAACCCAGGGAGGGCCTTGAACATGTGAAGCAAACACTTTCTTTGCATTTTTAAGCAAAGTTAAAGTGATTGCTTTAAAATCTTTGTTAATTAAATGTCTGAAATAACATGAATGGTTATTCTCTGTTATTGCATTTTTCTTAAATATGGATCATAATTTCCTGTTTGTTTATGAATCTAATAATTTTTAAAAATATTTTTAACATTAAAAATGCTAATACAATAGAGACTCTGTTACATTACACTAAAAAGTATTCAACTTTTTGTTTTAGAAGGTAGATACTTGGCTGAATTCAAACTCCAAAGTCTTGTTTCTCCAGCAAAAGAAGGCAACAAGTAAAATCTCTGATGAAATATTTTAGCCTTAGCTTGCCTCATAAATATTTAGGTTAGAAGTCAGTCAGAAACTTGGGCAGTTTATATGAAGAGTTTGAGCTTCCCTTTCATGGGTCTCTTCTGAAACAGAAATGGCTTTTAGCCATTTCTTCAAATGCAGTCCTTTGATTCCTCAACAAATAAGAGTACAGATTATTATTTTTTAATTATAGGTTTAGAACCGTTTTAAAAAAATTGTTCTATTATACGTGACAGTAGAATGCACTTTGATACATCATAAATAAAAGGAGCATAATTTCTCATTCTTCTGGTTGTAGAATGATGTAGAATCCCACTGGTCATGCAGTCACATATGTACATAGGGTAATAATGTCTGATTCATTCTACTGCCCTTC
Organism: Callospermophilus lateralis; assembly: GCF_048772815.1. Lineage (NCBI taxonomy): Eukaryota > Metazoa > Chordata > Mammalia > Rodentia > Sciuridae > Callospermophilus > Callospermophilus lateralis. The sequence continues at coordinate 31,453,979 of NC_135306.1, forward strand.
CTATCCCCATAGCCCTTCCCCTCCCCCCACTCCCCTCTACCCAATCTGAAGTAACTCTTATTCTTCCCTAGCCTCCCCTCCTTATCATGAATTAGCATCTGCATATCAGAGAAAACATTCAGCCTTTGGTTTGGGGGGACTGGCTCAATTTTCATCCCTCTTACAAATTTGAGTAGGTCCTTCTATAAAAGTAGAAATTCACTCAATGCTGTTCTCCTTCTCCCTTCTTCTACAATTTCTGTCTGCTTTCAGTTCCACTAGATAGTTTCCTTTATATTGTGTCCAGAATTTAAAACTGTTTTCATTGGAGGGTTGATCAAACATGAGTACTCACCATTACCAGAAGGCATTGCTATTTTAAAAAGCTCTCTAGATGGTTTAGAACTATATTAATTCTGATTATTTTAAAAGGATTTAGTTAATCTCAATAGTCTTCATCCTCCTAATTAAATCATTCCTATCACACCTTGAATTATCCATGCAATCACGATAACCTGAAGCCTGGTTTCCTAGAGATTATCACTGGGCTCTCATATCTTACCCCAAGCAGCCAATTCACTGCTTAGTGCAATAGTTGAATTACTAATCAGACTTACTGGATAGAATAGGAACTAAATCTTTTCCTTTTTTTTTTGTACCAGGGATAGAGCTTAGGGGCGCTTTACTGTTGAGCCATATCCCCAACCCTTTTTTATTTTTTATTTTGAGACAGGATCTTTCTAAGTTGCTTAGGACCTCATTAAGTTCCCTAAGGCTGACTTTGAATTTGCAATCCTCCTGCCTCAGCTAGAGGATTACAGGAGTATACCACCATATCTGGCTACTAAATTTTCAACTGTGTTCTGTCTAGTGACTGGAGCTCCGCTACTCTTGCCCACTGCCTATCTGCAGTGACCCCACAAGTTATCACCTGACTCTATCTACATTTTTAAAATGCTGACAATAGCTATCCTTGACTAGAAATCAGACACAAATTCAATATCCCTTCCTACTGAACCTCTAATAACAGCTGGGTAAAACAGATTCTCTTAGACTTTTCTTGTCCAAGCAGGAGGGACAAGCATAAAGCTTCTCTCCTTTCTCACGGTGAGTCAAATACTGTATCCCATTAGAAAATTCTAAAGTTAGGATAATATGTTTTATGGAATGAGTAGTATTTTTAACATATCTATAAGACTGAAAATTAGAGAACAAAATGATTCAAGAGTACTGGGTATTAAACTGTATCCAGAACTAATTCTGACAGTACTAGCACATGAATTCATTGTTTCATGCCTTACAGATAACTGTTTAGTGTTAGAGTCTGTAAACAAGTCTGGATGGCGCCTGGCAAAATGCCAGAGGGAGTGGTTTGTGAAGTAACTCCACTGAGCCATTAAGTGTGGAGATTCCTTATTAGTTGACTGCTGTATCTAGTTTATGCTAATTAAGATAAGCTGTGTGAAATGTATAAATACCTCTGTTGTCTTACAATAAACGGCTCCCTCTCCTGCTGTATCAATGTACACAAGTTGTTCATCACCCGCCGGTTATTTTGCTGCAGCCGGACTGTGGAAGTTTAGCAACTATTTTGTCCAAGTCATTTTAGGGGGATACAAAGATAAATCTGATAGGACTCTGTATTCTAAAAGCTTACAGAGCATGAGTGGATTGGTTCATGAATTATATGATAAAGGGACTAAGATTCATAAGTAAGGGCAAAATGACATTCTTTTTTTTTTTTTTTTAGATGGACACAATATCTTTATTTTACATTTATGTGGTGCTAAGGATCGAACCCAGTGCCTCATGTATGCTGGGCAAGCACTCTACCACTGAGCCACAACCCCAGCCCCAAAATGACATTCTCAGAAGTGTTACCTGAATGTTTTAGTTGATGCTTCTTGATTTTAACTTCAAAGTAACTAACTAAATCTTCTTAAATACACTTTGCACACATTCAAAGGGCTTATCATAATGTGATCTAAGTCAGGGCTCTTTAGATTATAGGTTCCTTAACAGAATCAAAGTTATATAGAGCCCTTTCAATTCATTAATTTATTTTAATCCATCCCTATAAAAACCTAAGTATTGTCAGAAATTTGAAGAATAGGAAACAGAAACTTGGAGTGTTTAAATTTGAAACCTGCCAAAAATCACTCAGGAAGAAGCAGAAACTAAGTCATAAATCTAGATCTTCTGACTTCCAAAAGTTCAATTCTTTTGCTATTGTTACAGCTGACATACATTAGAGAAAAGAGATTCATTGAGAGGACTACAAAGAAGGTCAATGTGCCAATGGAATCAAGGTTTATGAGAACTGAGGAAAGGTTTTGAATTTGATGATAAGAAGGGCAGTGGTAAGTTAGTGACAAATGTCTTTCTTTCAACCCAATACAATCAATTTTCAAGTTTTAAATCCAACTTTTAAATAAAACATAAATAATAAAACTTTTAAATAAAAGTTTTAAATAAAACTTCAAATGGATCCATTTTCTCCATGTAGGACCCTTCAATGATCTGAGCCTACCTTACTTATCTAATATCATTTCCATGTTTTCTACTTAATAGTCAATGGCCCATAGTAATTAAACTAGATATTCTTTTTTCCTTGAGATTACCCCAAGAATACTTTGGATATACATAATGTCAGTACATAATTCTTTGGATGTACATAATGTCAATACATAATTCTTCCTCTCTTCCACTTAGCATAGATGCTAGCTTCTGAAGGAAGCCATTCCTGCCCATAATACCCTTGGGTGGCTTGAGTGCCTTTCCTACATTTTCCTATCCTTACTCCTTTTCTAGCATTTAACACAAGAATACTATATTTTAATGACCAATTTATCTTATTTCTTGTCCCCATTAAACTATGAACTCCCAGAGTGCTGAATTGTTCCTGTTCATGGTTGTATTTCTATAACTTAGTATAGTAGCTTCTGTACGAATATTTGTTGAATGAGTAATAAAGACTATTTGGAGTTAAAAAGCAACAAAGCATTGTAATCTGATCTTAAAAGCTTATAGATTTTAGACAGTGTGTATTCATGAAAATCTTTAGTGCAATTCTATTTAAACTTTGAATTTCTTTTGCCTCTACTATTTCCTGTAAGTAATTCTGCTGAAATATAAATGTGGTCACAATTATACATCCTCAAAGATAGTTCTAGAAAAACTGCATGAAATCTAAGAGAAAATTCTTTGAGCTTATATGAAGCAAAACAAGTAGTTTATATAACCACTATTCCAAGTGTTTAACAGTATTGAGAATTTTGATGATCTTTATGGTGAATTACAAGTGATTAAAATCATGGAATTTTAAAGCCAGCACTGACATAGAAAGAACCTAATGAAATATAGGAAGAACTCAAATATTTGGAAGGCTAATGAACCTTAGGATTTGAAGGGCCCAATGAGATCACTAAGGTCATTCACCTAACAATTACTTTGTGCATTCATTTAGTTATTTTAAAATACTTTTTGAATCATTTCAATCTGATTGGCTAGACTTTGACCATGGGAAATATTCCGGGGTTATGGAGATGGGCTGGATATATAATGCGTAACTTAGTAATGCCTATTCACATACTCTTGGCATTACTGTCAACTCACCTTTATTCAAGGCTTTCATGAAGATACACTGTATGGATTATGCTTATAAATGTTTTCAGTACTGACTACATTATAAAGACATTAAAACAAAATTACACATGATTTTGGATGTCAGAAGTACACTGAATTTAATTTGTACTTATATAATGTATCTATAAAAACAATTTTGTTTATAACATTATATTTAACAGTTCTCATTATTAAATTTGTTCCATTTATATGGAATTTAGTAGAATTTAAGTCATTCACTTAGGCTTGAAGAGGTGGTATGAAGACCTCTGTGTATTAGAGAGCAAATTAATTCATTTTTCTTGATTACCTTCTCTATTCATACTCAAAATGATAGCACAAATGCATCAATATATGGGGTATAAAAGCACAGAAATGTAGGAGTGTAAAATAAGAGATATGAGATTGAATTGCATATGATACCATTAGTATCATTTAAATCCAATGCCATCATTTGTTCTACTTTGCAAATGAAAAAAAACAAAGGGCATTCCTTAGAAGAAGCAATTTGGTCAATACATAATTCTTCATTATTTAGGTTTGTCAATAAAGGCATAAATGAAAGATTTTATTTTATAAGAAGCCATATTTCTAAATGAATATAGGTTAAAAAAAGACTGTCAAATATCCACATTTTGTTAATTCATTTATCCTTTTAATAACTTGCTTATTTTTTTCTAATACTAGTGTTTAAAATGCCTATCATTTGCTCATGATGGTGATGAGGTAAGAATTTAAGTTTTCCTGTAAAGTTTCATTTTTATTCTTCATTTAAGTGGGTTTATCTTCTAGCATCACCAAAGACAAAAAGAAACAACCAGAATTTATATTTTGTGTGTGTGTGTGTGTGTGTGTGTGTGTGTGTGGCATATCCAGGCTTAAAAATATCATTTAAAGTTCCATAGCTTTATTATCCAAAGGGCTATCTAATTAAATAAAAAGGGGAGTATATGTTAGCTGAGTCAACTTCAGTATCTATTCCTTTGTATAAAGGGCTTTCACATGCTTTCCTCTTCAATTCTGAAAGCACACGGTTCCTTATTCCCTTCACCATGAATAAGGCTGACATTTGACAGCTTCACAAGGCTGACAGGGTTACCCAACAGCCCACCCTCCCTATTCTCAATCCAATTAGACCTCTAATCCTCCAGATGAAAGGCCCAACTGCTCACGTTCCTCATGACAACGACAGCTATTGATTATTTGTCACTGCAGCTAACACCTTCCCTGTCGAGGCTGCTCTGACAGAAGCAAACCTACCAAATTAGACAGCACTTTATCTGCCCTGGAGGCCAAATGGCACAACAAGTAAAGGCTAATAAATGGTATAAAAATGAACAAATCATAACATTATGACAGGCTGATCGTTGCCAGCAGCCTCCCAGCTCAAGCTTGATGTTCTGTTAGACTTGCTCCTTCTCTTTCCCCTCTGCTCTAGCTCCAACTTTGACTGAATTAAAGGCCAGAACAATTAAGGCATTTGACCAGCAAAGATAAGCCAATTGAAGTATTACCAAGGGACATAAATGTCAATAACTGACTGCCATTTGTCAATACAAACATTCTGGAGATGCAAATGCTGAAGCCTCTGCTCTCCACTAGGCTGCACTGACTCACTTTCCACTGAGAGTCAGCTCAAATGGACAGTCCGTGGCTATTTAACCAGAAGAGGGGGAAAAGGAAAGAAAAGAAAAAGAAATTTATGGTCCCAAGAGAGGAAGTATTCTATGAAGAACAAGCAAAAGTCATTGGGGTGGGGGTGGAGGATTGCATGAGAAAAAGATATAGCAAAGCAGAGCTATTCTTTCTTTAGAAAATATTCTAATATTAGATAACTGGAATGCCATCGTATCTTTTTAGTTGAGAATATATGCATAATTTAAGAAATGCTGGACCACCTGGGAGAATTAATGAAACTCTAACTTTCAAAGGATACTCATTCATCCAGTAAATAATTTTGAGCATCAACCATGTACTTGTTCTAGGCAATGGGAATAAAAATGAATAGAACAGACACACACACACACAAAAAAAAACAACAAAACTCTAACTTCATGGATATTCTTTACATCTGAGTGAGATAAAAGACAATAAACAAGATAAATAAGTAAAACATGTAGTATTTTAGATAGTATTCATTGCTAAGGAACAACCATAGAGCAGAGTAGGGTGAATAAAATGTGTTGAGGTCAAGGTGGGTATTAGATTAGCTAGGGAGGGGTTCACTGAAATAGGGCCTTTTGAATAAAGAGCTGATGAAGTCAGGGAATTCAAAATGGAGATTTTACTGGAACAGCATTCCTAATAGAGGGAAGAGAAAATGAAGAGCATCCTTGGTTGTTAGAGGAATAGCACTGAAGTCAGAGTGGCTTATGAAGAGACCACAAAAATTAGAAATAAGGTCATACAGACAGTAGAATTCAGAACACATAAGGTTTTATAGTCATAGGAACATAGCAGTCCCTTATTATATTCATGAGATTGGTTCTAAAACCCCTGTAGATACAAAAATCCACAAATCAAGTTCCTTATATGAAACAGTACACTATTTGCATATACCATACATACATTCTTTCATATACTTTAAATTATCCCCAAATTACTTATAATTTCTAATGATAGTTGTTACATTGTATTATATAGGAAATGAAGACAGAAAAGTCTATACATGTTCAGTACTGATGCAAATTTTTTTCTGAATATTTTCTATCCATTGTTGGTTGACTCTGCAGATGAACAATCCATGGATATGAAGGGCCAATGTACTTAGGCTTCTACTCTGAGATGGTAATCCCTTACAGGGTCTAGAATAGAGGAGTGACAGGATTGATTTAGGTTTCAAAGAATCATTCTGGCAAATGTATTGGGCAAGGACTGTAGGTGGCAAGAGCAGAAATCAGGAGAAAAGTTAGTAGGTTCCAAAAATTATCTGAGCAAGGCTAATACTATAATCCAATCCAATCTGAAGATAACTAGAACAAAAGCGATAAGAAAGGGGATGGTGCGAAAAGTGGTTGAAGTCTGGGTAAACCTAGAATGTAGAGCTAATAGGATTTATTGGTGGACACTTGTATCATACAGGTGAGTGGGACTTTGCATAAAAATGGGAGCTCAATACATGTTAGTTGAACTGAATTCACCACTTGGCAGTTCTATTGAAAATCCTATGCCTTGCAACAAGGGAACTAACTATATCAAGTCAAATTTTCTAAAGAAGGTTATAAGTAAACAATTTGGAGTCAGATCTGTGTTTGAAATCTTAGCTCTGCCACTTGATGATAATTTACTCAAGCTCTTTGAGCCTCGGTTTCTTCATCTTTACCATGTGATATTCTATCATTGTTAGAGAAAAAAAAAAGAGTACCGTTATAAAATCGAAAAGATTAAGTCAAAGCCCTTTTAGTCCTGAACTAGAAGAGGAAGTGATAAAATTGTATTTTTTTGGGGGGGGTATCAGGGATTAAACCTAGAGATGCTTAACCACTGAGTCACATCCCCAACTCTTCTAATTTTTTTTTATTTTGAGACAGGGTCTCACTATGTTGCTTAGGGCTTCACTAAATTGCTAATAATGGCTTTAAGTTCACAATCTTCCTGTGCTACTGGAATTACAGGCGTGTGCCACCATGCCCAGCTTGTATTTATAGTTCTTAAATAAATTTCCAAACTCTACCCATTGCAAAGACAGAAACAATCATCAACCCAGTAGCATTGAGCGCTCTAGACCCTAGATTGTGGTCTCAAAATGCTTTTTTTTTTCTATTGAAAGAAAATTCTTTGGAAACATGGTTAATTTTAAGGTCTGGAGCAAAAAATAATAACAATGAACCTGAAATAATAAATAGGATATCAAATACTAGGATCATGTCAAATGATTCAGAATCCAAATTGGAGGATCTTCCATAGGCCAAAGATGGAGTATTATGAATATAAATTAAGGATTATTAGTTCAATGGATTGGTATAGCAAATGTGCTAAAATGATACTAAAAAGTCTAGGCTTTATTCATAATACTGAAAAAGAAAAAAAAATTAAATGGTCAGCATGTGACAATGCCAAGAAAACAACTCATTATTTTGAAAATTGATAAATAAAAGCAAAAGAAGCAGGCATTTCTTTTTTCTTTATAAACTGTACTATTGAGTGATCTACTAATAGATAAGGCAAAGTTTCTCCTTATTGAATTATTCTAGCTAAAAATTGTAGAAAGGATGATAGAATTAGACTATCACCATTTTATAATTCCTAATGAACAATTGACCGTAGGCGCTGAGCATTGATAACTGCTAACATCACAAAAATGGAGACAATGAAATAGCACCCCCCCATGGCAGGCATACCATAGTAATGAAGTAATTTTGCACCCCCCCCCCCAAAAAAAAAACAACTAAACCTGAATGAGATCAAGTCTCTAGATCCAATAACTAATTTACAGGAACTACATAGGACTGAGGAATAGGTTAATTACACCTGGAGAGAGAATCAACATCCTACTGAGACAATCAGTCTACACTGAGATGTCAAGTTAGGGTAGGGATTAAACTACAATTATAAAAAATTGTAAGGAAATAAAAGCAAGATTGAGAGTGAATCAGATTTAAAATATATATAAAGACATATCAATCATGATATATTATTTGGGTCCTGTGTCAAACATATGTAAACAAAAATACTTTTTTTTTTTTTTTGAGATGGGATCTTCCTTGTTGCTCAGGATCCCTCACATTTCTGGGTTCAAGTAATTCTTCTGCCTCAGAGTTTCAATAGCTGGGACTACAATATATACACAACCATTTGGCTTTATTCATATCACTTGCTCAATTTTTAATAGGATCATTGGTCTTTTGTATCTTCAGTTTATATCTTAGGGGTATTAACCATTTGTTAATGATATAACTTGCAAATATTGTTTCCAGTTTGTCCATTTTTCCTTACTTTGTCATATTTTCTGGAAGAAAAAATTCTTTTTTTTTTCTTTTTTTTTATTGGTTGTTCAAAACATTACAAAGCTCATGATATATCATCTTTCATACATTTGAAGGAAAAAATTCTTCATCACTATGTAGCATTGTTTATTAACCTTTTTTCTATTGCTTCTATATTTTGATTCACAGGAAGTTTTCCCCATTTCTAGATTATTTATGGCAAACATTAATATCTCTAACATTTTATAATAATATAAAAGATTACCATTTAATTAAATAACATCTTAAAGCATGCACCTATGTGCACATGAACACACATGCGCGCACACACACACACACATATACATACACACTGTACTAGTTAACAACCTGCACAACACTGAAATGACCAGTTTACATACATGATTAAAAGTTCACATTCATTATTTCAAAGTACAGTTTGATATTTTAGCTCAAATTCCTAAAAAATGATTTGTAAAGAGTCAGTCTAATGAATGAGAAAGAGATAGAAAATATTTGAATAATAAATTTCAAAGAATCCAAACCATGTCTTATGAAATCTAGAATTGAGATAAACTTTAAGTATACTCAATTATTTCATAAAAATAAGTAGGTTTATTGGTAAAATGTTAAACTTATGGTTATGAATTCTGAGATTTTAAATAGTTATACAGATTGAATTTAAATACTTTGAGATATATGGTGCAATACCTGACATATATTAAATACTAAAAATGTATTTGTTGAACAAATGAATAAATGATATACAGATCAGAAATGGAATGGCAAACAAGTAGATTCTGATAGAGAATATAAAAATTTTTAAGAGGCCTTGTTAACACTTGTAACATAGTTTAGATAAGTACATAAAATATTAAAAACATTTTTTAAATTAGTGAGGTTGATCTTAGTACTAGTGTTTCAATGATTGAGGTTTTCTACAAACAGGACCTGTTTTGATATCTAAGATTAGAATAAGCATCCTGGTGACTCATAAGTGAGGGAGAGGACAATTATACTGAATGGCAGATTCAAAAACCATGAGGACCTTGATAGATAGCATGATGAACACATTTCAATTCACCATGCATTAATTATTTATTAAGTATTTGATATAGGAAATAAAAAGGATTACTAAAACACTCTTCCATATTACTATGCTTATCATCTGTGGGGAAATCAAATGTGACAACAAAAGAATATGTATCTGTGAGACAGGTGATAGAATAGTGACTGAGAACACAAGGTACTAGAGGAATAAAGGAAGGAATGGTTAAATTTACTTAAGTAAGTATGGGCAAGTTCAAAATATAGTTACAATAAGATGCTGTATTTGGATTGAAAACCATAATGATATAAATACAGGATGTAGTTTAAGCAGTAGTAAATACAAAGCAGAGGTAGAGATTTTATTTGAAAAGACTTCCAACATGAATAAACAATATTTGGTTGTCAAAAAGTTAATGGAGGGGCTGGGGTTGTGGCTCAGAGGTAGAGTGCTCGCCTAGCATGCATGAGGCACTGGGTTCAATCCTCAGCACCACATAAAAATAAAATGGAGACATTGTGTCCACCTATAACTAAAAAATAAATATTAAAAAAAATAGTTAATGGAGATAGTCATGTTATACTTTGGGCTCATTGAATTTACAGTATATTCTGTTAAAACTTATTTTCGGGGGGCATTTAGACAGTGTATGCATATCTTGTGAAAGGGATCAGAAAGGGCTGGAGACTTGAAAGCATATTATTATGTGAGGAATGAATGAAGGAACAGTTAAAACTGGAGAAAAATTTCTCTACTTGGCTGGCCAGAGTGATTATTTTATTAGGATATATGACAGATCATGTTATTACTCTCCTTGAAATCCTCCAATGACTACTCATCTCATTCAGAGTAAAAACATATTCTTGGTCATGGCCTATACAATGCTACAGCATCCAGCCACCATTTCTCTTTCCTCATCTACTACTTTCCCCTTGCTCAATCAATAGAAGGTTAATTGATACTAGCTTTCTTGCTATTCCTGAAACATTCTAGGCATGCTTCCATTTAAAGGCCTTTGTTCTGACAGTTTCTTTTGCCTGGAACAAATGATCTTTGCTCAAATGTTCATATGGCTAACTTCCCCACTTTACTCAAGTCTTGCTGTAAATATTTTAATACAGACTATTTTGATTGCTTCATTTAAAATTACAACTTGGGCTGAGAATGTGGCTCAGTTGTGGTGCTACTTGCCTAGCATTCACAAGGCCTTGGGTTCAATTTCAGCACTTAAATAAATAAATAAATAGAATTATAACCTGCCCTCTACACCCAAATGACTCTCTTCATCCTTCTTACTTTGGTGTTTTGAGTTATCTGTTACTATAAGTGATCATTTGGAACTTATAAAGCTTAACAGCCAAAGAAGGTACAAAGAGTCCTATGATTGGTCATAGGAAAAATGTTGTGGCCAGGGTGGACAATATTCATACTATAGTAATAATAAGTCCTCAGATTCCCTTTTATCCTTTTGTGAATAGTAAAATATAAGTAGGAAAAAAGCAAGAAAAGAAAATTACATGAACAATTATGGTCCTATGACATAAGAAGATAATTAGAAAATTAATGCTCACATTTTCTTTGGAATTGATGTTATATACAAAATTAATTTTTAAAAGGTTAAATGAAAGTAAATGGATCTGAAGTTCCTTTTTACCAGCCATAAAAATATTCGCTGGCCCTGTGCCCAGAGTTTAAAAGAAATCAGCATGAGTCTAATGAAAAACAAGCTGTAGGTCTCAGGGAAATTCAATATATACTCTTTTTTTTCCTTTTAGTTTTTGATTGGTTTCCATGGGAATCTAGACTTGTGGGGATCTCTGAATCTATTCATGGAAAGCATATACTTGTATTGTCATGCCTTGATAAGAGTGGGGGTCAATGAAGAGATAAAATGATTAGGAAATAAATATGACTGTAGAAAATATGATTGTTTAAAATGAAATTCTACAAGCCATGTAGATTTTAAAACATAATCTTTAAATCATGCTATGTTTGAGAGGTATGATGACAAAAGCAAACAAACAAACAAAAAATAAACAATTGAATTAAAAGCAGCAGCTATGAGTTCAAATCCTGAATCTGGCCTATGAGAAAGTAACCTATCAGAATTTCTTTTGCGGTTTGACAGGAAAACTGGATTTGGAAATGACTATTGGCCAAAAGGAACAGAAGTCTGAGAATGTAAAGCTTCAGGAAAATAGGGAAGTTTTATTTCTGTGTAGCTATACCAGCAGCACTGAGTTGGGAATCAGAAAAACAAGGTAATTTCTGACTCGGAATAAGTGACCAAAGAGGCCTCAAAGAACTTAATCAAATTATACCTCAGTTTAATTATATAGAAAATAGTATTTAAACAACTCTTCTGCTATGAAGCTACTGCAAGTTAAAGGAAGGCTTTTAAAAAATGTTAGAATCATGGTAGAAAAATTCAAAATAATGATTTCAATCAAGATGTGTTGATATGTTGTTCCTTGTAACTATAAATTTTATCCCTGCAAGTAGAAGTACATGAACTATAATCAAACTGTTACAAGGACTGACAGGTTTTAGTTTCAATTATTGGATTTGTTTAAAGCAGAACAACTCCAGTTTTGATTGGAACACTAACTTGAATGTAAATCCTAAATATCTGAAAACAGTTTCTAAACTGGAAAATAAGAGGACAAGTTTAGTGATAGTTTCTAAATATGTGGAAGGGACATATTTACAAACCCCAGAAGCTGAAATATAAAGAAGCAGATTCTTTAGAACAGAATTTTCTCCCTTCCTGGAAAAAAAAAATAGAAAACTCTAGCTAGGGTTGAAATCAAATGGGGTAAAACCAAGGGTTGTCTAATATCACCCATCTCCATCTACAGATTTCTTGAGAGATCTTAAGATTGCAGGGCATAAAGGTTTCCTGTGCTGATTTTCTCATATTTCTAAGCAAGGAAGACATCAAAAATGTCTTTTGGTGCCTTCTTGTAGAGGCATACCAATATCCAAGGCCTCATGAAATATCACTAACTGTTTACTATTCAGATATTCATTGGCTCTACATTTGTGTAGAGTGAGTAGTTATTAAATTGTTTTAAAATGGACTAATGAGTGAATACAGCCATGGAGAAGCTGAGTAGTAGCCACTAAAAATGTTTAAATAAAGCAAAAGGGATGAGTAATTGTACAAACTAATTTTTCACTACATCAAAAGTTTAAAAAAGATGATAATTTTAAATATATGATAGTCTACTAATCTTGAAACAGATTATGATAATTCTAAATCCTACTGTCACTTTAATAATATCAGCTCATCTACATAACAGTCAAATTTCAGATTTAAGAATGTTTTCAGGTATAACTTATGCCATGTAAGTCACCAAGATAATAAAGAACTTTCTTGACATGGATGGGATATATATGTGTTGGTTACATAGAAAGGATGAGGTGATGCTGGGCATAGTAGTACATGCCTGCAATCCCATTGATTTAGGAGGCTAAGGCAGGAGGATCATAGGGCAATTTAGTAAGATCCTGTTTCAAAAAAAAAAAAAAAAATAAAGAAGAAATTAAAAAAGAGCTGGGGTGTGGCTCAGTGATAAAGTATACTGGGTTCAATCTCCAGTACTGCCCTCCACCTCAAAAAAGAAAACACTGAGGTAAGATTGAGAATGTATAAAAAATGGAGGGTATTTGTAAAATATATTCTCTACTTAAAATAATTTTGCAGCTTTAAATGATAGTTTTAATTGAAATCTTTTCATTTTAATGTACCATACTAAACTTGCATTGCCTTATTCTTGTCCTGTGCTAATATTTTAGTTATGTTTCTGCTGTTTAAATTGTTGTTTCACAATTAAATTATTTTTCTTTATGTTAGAACAAGTTGCCATGTATATCTATGGCAGTATATCTTTGTAAACTTAGTTATCTCATGTATCTTTTTCCCTTGGAATTTTCTGCCCTTTCCCAGTCTTGTAAAAACATAATTATTTCTTTTAACCCATTTCTGTCCTAATTTTAACAATTAATTTTTACCTAATTCTTTTTGCATAAAATGCATTCACATGGTTCAAAAATAAAAATGATATAAAAAGGTGCATAGTAAAAACATTTCCCACTTTTGCCCCTCTCCCTCATTCCTTCTTCTACCCTCATCATGAGCTAAAAACTTTGATTAGTTTTTTATATGTCTTTAAAAAGCTTTTATATCTTTAACCTTTTTTGGTGTTTTGTTTCTAAAATGTTATGTTTTCTTTGCAATTTATAAATTATTTTACCCCAAATCTATTCACTTTACAATACACCTTGGAGATATTTCCCATTTATTAGTTAGATCTCATTGTCATCATTCTTTTTCCAGTTCCATAGTGTTCCATTGTATAAATGTACCACTTAAAAAAAAAAACAGTTTCTTATTGATGGGATTTGGGTTGTTTCCAATCTTGTTTTTGTAAATACTGCTGTCATAAATAATCTTCCACATCCTGGTGTGGTGGTGAACACCTGGAATCTCAGGGACTCAGGAGACTCAGGCAAGAGGATCACAAGTTTGAGGATACTTTCAGAAACTTAGAGAGACCCTGTTTCAAAATAAAAACTAAAAAGGGCTAATGGTGTGGTTTTTGTGGCAGAGTACTTCTAGGTCCAATCTCCAGTCCCCCCTGCACCCCCCAACAAAATTCTACATACATGATTTCTTATTTGTGCATGTTTATCACTAGGATAAATGATTAGAAATGGGTCAAAGGGCATTTGCATTTTCAGTTTATACAGCACTAGATGAAAGTACTTATCCATAGCCCTACACAGTGAGTTGACAGGTGGGAAAAATTGTCTTGGCATAGTTTTAATCTGTATTTCTTTTATAGACAGAATTGAACGTATTTTCATTGCTTGAGAGTAATTTGAATTTCTTTTAATGTGACTTTTCTGCTGATTTTTCTCTCATGTTGCTAATCTTTCTTTTCAATTTTAAGATGCAATTTATATTTGCCCTATATTGTTGTAAGTAAAAATGTCTTTTCCAGGTTGCTTCCCCCCAGCCTTTTTTTGGTACTGGGAATTGAACCTGGGGCAGACAGCATGCTAAGCATGCACTTTACCACTGAGCTACAACTCCAGCCCTCAGGTTGTTTTATGATGTTGCTTATGTGTGTGGTTTAAAAACTTAATTTTACAGAGGATAAAACCAAGCATACAGAGGTTATATTTTGCCTAAGTTTATGCAAATCAGTTAGTGGCAGAGCTAGGGCTATAATTCAGAGTTAACAAGTGATTATAAAAAAGAGGTATAAGAGAAAGAGTGAAAATAACTCATGCAACACATCGATTTAACAAATACATTTAACCAATATATATTTAGCACTTACTATGTGCCATGCAGTTTCTAAACATAGGTGACCAAGACAACATCATATCATAAATTGACAAAGCACAATCTTCTGGGTAAATTGAAGAGTTACCCAAGCACATGTCCATGCATGTTCATAGCAGCACTATTTACAGTAGGCAAAAAGTACAAACAGTCCAAATGTCCATATGGATGAATGGATAATCGAATGGTGCTATGTGCAAACAATAGATAATATCAATAAAAAGAATGAAGTGATGATACATGTTATAGATAACCTGAAAGAACACTATGCCAAGTGAAAAAAGCCAGACACAAAATCATATATAATTTTGCTTACATAAAATACATATAATAGATAAATCCATAGAGAGAATGCATACTGGTGATTGCCAAGGATTGAGAAAATATGGAAATGGGGAGAAACTGCTTAATGGTAAGAGGTTTTATTTTAGAGTAATGGAAATGCTTTGGGACTAAATGGAGGTGTTGGATGCACATATAAATGTAACAATTTTAACTTACAACAACATAGGGCAAATATAAATATAATATGAATGTACTAACTACCCCCATGAATTGTTTACTTTAAAATGGTAAATTTTAGCGAGGTATGGTGGTGCATGCCTGTAATCCCTGCAGCTGGGGAGGCTGAGGCAGTTCAAAGCCAGCCTCAAAAAAGGGGAGGTGCTAAACAACTCAGTAAGACCCTACCTCTAAATAAAATGTAAAATAGGGCTGCGGATGTGGCTCAGTGGTTGAAAGTCTCTGAGTTTAATCCCTGGTATCTAACCCCATAAAGGTTAATTTTGTATTGTGGGAATTTCACTTCAATAAGTTATTTTTGAAAATCAGATGGAATGGCTGGTTATAGGTAAAAGGGAAAGGTCATGTTCAGATATATTGAAATTAAAATTTTGGAAAGATACCCACTTAGAGATTTATAGAAGAAACCAGAAATACAAGTCTGGAATTAGGAAGAAGGGTGAGAGATATAAAGATTTGAGGAAACAATAGCTGGAAATTATGAAAACAGATGAAACTTCAGGAGAGTAGAATTTATATAGAGATTATTATCTTGGGGGCAGAGCTTCTGGGAGTTAAAGAGGAGGTATAAACTAAAGGAAATGAATGGACTGTCAGAGAGGTAGGGAAAAATGAATTACTACAGTATCATCAGAGTCAAGAGAAAATTCTAAAAGGAACAAGTGGTCAATAAATTAATCAGAGAAATAAGGAAGTATAAATATTGAGAAAAGAGTAAGCTCAGGTAAATTAGGTCACACTGTACTTTATTAAAACAAAGTGAAAACACTGAACATAACAAATCATGTTCTGTATCTTGTAATATAAAACAAAACTGCAAAATATGTTGTAAAAGATGTTTCTTCCTAGATAATTTTGTTTGCTTTGATTTGGATATATAATGTTTAGACAAAGAAAAATATCATAAAAAATCATGTAAAATCTAAATCAAGATCTATAAAATTTTACTGTTAGAATTTCTTTAGTACCTAACTAGGACTAAAGACTATATGCATCTCTTTGGATTTAAAAAAGATTCATTTGGGCAAATGACAGGTCTAAAAGGAGTAAGAACCTGACATAGTAACATTAATGACTTAAGTTTATAATAATGTTTCTTCAACTCACATCTAATGTTTTGAGCCAAGGTAAAAAAAAGGATTAAATGTATAATAAGTTATGTATATTAGAGTGAAAAACTTCATTAATAAAGGTTAATGTCACTAGATGAGTCAAACCTATTTGTTACTCCCAATTAAGTTATTCATAAATAAAGCAGTTCATTCATATATATTATTAGGGTGGATCTTAGTCTTTTAAATTCTTAGGAAAGTTTAAAAATGGGAAAAAACCCATTAGTATTAGTATGTTTACTTTTGGTATTTGTCAGTTGACTGAAAAAAATACAAGAATTGAATTCAATTGAATCGAATTCAATGACAATGTTAAAGGAAATATGTTTTATTAATCATATCAACTTCCAAATGTCATTGGAAAAATACCTATATTTGCAAGACATACAGTCTATGGATACTGCTTTATACTCAAATGCACTTGTAAATACTATGCATAACTTACTTGCTTTCCATAGTCTCTGGTACACATGTTAACACAGTGTTTCATTTTTTTTTTAATATTCACAATTCTATGAGGTAGGTAGGTTAGTAATAGGATCCCCATTTTACTGAGTCTTAAAAAGTTAAACAGTGTAAGGTCATAGTCTACTGAGTGACATTTAGTGGTTCCAGATCCCTTGAATATGAATGGAATATAAGTCATAATCTCAGATACTATTTTCTTTTTAATTATGCTATATTGACTCTGCAGACAACCCAAAATTAATAGGTCCTTATCATCCAATAAAAAGCTAAGTTATCCTTAAACATCAACTTTGTCATCTCTTTTGTTCCTGTAACCTAAATTTGAGGGTTTAATGGAATCAGGGGTGTTGAGTCTGGAATACGGGAGTGGGGCAGCAGAGGTCTCCTATATCCCTCAGGTTTCTCTCATCTTCCTTGACAGGGATTGGTTGAATAAAAGCTGAACTTTCCTATGTAATAGCCTCTTCTTCAGCACCAAAACATTTCCCTCTATAGGCTTTCAAAAATGAAATCTAGAGCTCCTCTCTTCCCATTTGTAAATTGAGAATAATTTCCAATGTAATTGTAAACTGTATTCAGATACATTCTAGGTGCATTTCTATTCATTCATTGAACAACCATTCTAATGTCTAAGCGACTTTGGGTCCTTTTTATCCCCTCTTCCCCTTTTGATCCATCAGTCATCCACACTCTTCCTCTGGAATTTTGGGGATCTTCTTTTCCTCAGTATTCAAACGTGTTCATAATATCTCTCATCTAATTGTTAGACTGCAGGAGTCTTAAAAGACCACACAAATGAAATGTTTAGGTCCAGATTTGAATAAATTAACCTAAAAAAAACCCCTTAAGACACAATCAGGAAAATGTGAGCACTGATTAGATATTTAATGATATTGAAGAATTATTATGAATTTATTTTTTGGTACAATGGTTATATGAGGATATATAAAACATATTTTCTCTTTTTATATACACACTGAAATATTTATGCATGTCTGTGATTGACTTTAAAATGGTCTAGTTGTAGTGTACAGTTGGAACAAGGCTATGAATTAATAATTATTGAAGCTGGGTGATGGTTACATAGGATAAGGTTCCTGACATTATTATTTATTAAAACTTTCCATATACATAATCTCTCATCTTAAAACTCCTTTGGATCAATAACTCCATTACTCTATCGCACATTCTTATCTTTAAAGAGGAATACATTTTAACTCTACTAGTATCCTTTTTTTCTGGTTCCTCAACAGTGATAGCTAGTTACTGTATCCACTAATACCATTGCTCTTGGTAAGGTCACTTTCTAACTAAAAAATCCAAAGGAAGCTTTTCAATTCTTACCGCATCTATGTCCACTCATTAATCCAAGAAATATTTACTGAACCACTGAATGTAAAAGGAATTCTTTAAATCCTATCATAAAGATGAAACAGAAATGGGTCCTCTTCTTCTAGAAGTGCGTCCCTTTGGCTTTATAATACCATTCTGATATGGTTCTTCTCCTTTTTTATTGTCTCCTTTGAAAGTTTATTTTCCTTAAACCTTGAATGTTGGTGTTTTTAAATTTATGACCTTGTTCCCATCTACACACCACACTTTATATGCACTAATAACTGCAGCTCAGACCCTACTTTGGAGATCCAAACTGGTATATTAAAATTCATGCTAGTCATTACTACCAAGATGTCCCACAGGATCCTAAAATTCAAATTGTTCACAAGTGAACTCAGTGACTTCCTCTCAAAATTGTTCCTTAACTAGGATAACCTACCTTGATAAATAATATCATCAAAAATAGAATACCACTCAAAATAGCCATTAGGGTAAGAGGTCAATTACATGGAAAATGGGAAAAAAACATACAAAAGCAAATAGTGTGATTCTCAAAGGGTGTTAATTGCATCATCATCTTCACTTAGAAACTTGTCAGATTAAGCAATTATCTAGCCCTACACCAGCTCTACTGAATTAAAAACACTGGAGGTAGGCTCTACGTTCTGTTTTAATAAAACCTCCAAGTGATCCTGGTGCATGTCCAGGTTTGAGAATCCTTGAATTAGAGCATGGGTACAGGGCTTTCATATAGCTGCTCAGGCTAAGGTTGGGGAGTTGTGACCCGAGTGTGTGAGAGCCCAGGCCAAGACCCATTTTTTTTTCCATTCTTCCTTATTCTACAAAGAAATAATGGTTATCAAGTTCTAACATTTTATCATTTTTAATAATAATTTATATGGTAGAACATATGCACAGTAAAATACATAAATCTTAAGAATACAGATTGATCAATTTTTAAGTAGCCACCATACAGATCAAGATGTGGAACATTTTCAGTACCCTCAAAAACTTCCTCATATCACTTCTTAGTCATTACCCATTCCTTAGGTAATCATGAATCTAATTTGAATCATCATAGCTGTGTTTTGTCTATTCTTGAAATTCAAAGAAGTAAAATATAAATAAAAAAGTGTCTGATTTCTTTCAGTCAACATAATGTCTATGCAGTTCACTCATGGGAGTTGAATATATCAGTAGTTAATTCTTTCTAATTATGTATTGGGAATATATTATAATTTATTTCCATCATTAACCTGCTAATAGGTATTTAGGTTGTTTGAATTAGGAATAAAAATATTGGGGATGGGAATATAGCTCATGATATAGCACTGGCCTAGCATGTTTAAGGTCCTGGGTTCAATCCTAAGCACCACAAAATAAACCAACCAAACCAAACCAAACCACACGGATTAAATGTTTGCTATTATAAATAAATCTATCATTTTCATACATGTCTTTTGATGGAAAGAGGCACTAATTTCTCTTAGGTATCACCAGGACTTATGTTTGTATCTGTGTGCACGTATTTGGCTTTAGTAGATATATTTATCAGTTTTCCAGATAATGTACCAATTTATATTCTCGTCAAAATACCTCTGCTCTAGAATTTTGCTCTTCATGTTCTAGCCACTAGTAGCTTTAAACTTTACCATTGTTCAGCCTAGTAAGACTGTTAGGGTTATACTCTTTTGCAGTCCTGTTGAGAGTTCAGGACTTTCTATCTCTGCCATCTGCTAATCCCTAAAGAGTAATCTGCTGTTTGTACCTATATCACAGTATGATTAATAGCAATAATGTCGATAACATTCTTGGAGAGTATGTTCCTCCAACAAATGAAATGCTTTAAATATAAGAATCTGTCACTTTTATTTAGAACATAGGGCTAAATATATTCCATTTATAAATGAAATTGAGGCATATAAGTTATTTGTCAAGAAACTAAGTTCACAGAAAGTCTTGTAAAATTCTGCTTACAAAATTATCACAAAAAATAAAAACATAATAACTAACGTGAGAATGGTTGCTCTTCACAGGTTAGTAATAACAATGAATATTTACATACTATGACTGTTGATATTTTACAAAAATACTTATAAGGCACATGGACCAACTTTAAGAATCATGTCTTTCATCTTTATATTCCAACATAGTATCTGTTAAATAGTATTTTTAACCTATGCTGAGTAAATGAACATATACACATATACATAAATGTTGATGATTAAATAATATCATACTTCTGAGTCCACAAATACCAGAATTAAGTAGGATAGACAATACTTGATCAGAATACTTAATATCCAACATATCAGAAAAATTCATTAAACAAATGGAAATGAACTTTAATAGGGAATCAGTACTGTGGGCATCTATCCATAGAAGACTTAGGTGATTCATTTTATCATATTCTCTCTCAGTACATAATCATGACTACATAGAATACATTTGGAAAATACTTGTTGAATCAATATTTATACCTCTATAATATATCTCTTAGATCCAACTTCTCCTTTCTATTAGTTTGAACTACAAAACTTTTCAATACACCTCCATTTTCCTCCTTTTACAAAGAAGCTGTGGTTGCCATACTAATCCTCATAAGCTATTCTGACAATAGGATTTTTATTTTTATTTTCAAATTTCCTAAATGGCTCCTTAATAGCCAGGACCTTTCATAAAACAAACAAACAAACAAACAAACAAACAAACAAACAAAAATGCACAAAGAGTGCATAGTACAAAAGCTTGGCACCAGCATTCAGCTGGAAATACTGCTACATTGCTGAAAATTAATGAACTTGAGCTGGCAAAAGTAGTTATCCCTATGTGTTAAAATAAGAATGTATCCCTATGCAAAAAATCAGTGTGTTATGTATTAAAAGTAGTGAAATAAAATGTAGATAATTTTAAAACAATCTCTGCTAAGTTCTTCAGTTTCCCAGCTGTTGTTTACTGCTGGGTTTCTTAGGGCCCCACCCTACACAAGAATAGTTTGGCAATCTGTTGATGACCAGTAAGGAATTTGTATCCAGATTTTTGGGCTCCTACTCTGCAGTTCCCTCTGCTTCACAATTTTTGCTCTTCAAGTTCCAGGCACTAGTAGATTCAAACTCTATCTTGGTGTGTTCAACCTAGAAAGACTGTTAGGGTTATACTATTTTGCATTCCAGTCTGGAAAGTGCCTTTTAGGAAAAAACAGAGATGAATTTGGTACTCTACTAATATGCTCTCCTTCTCCAAAGAGTTATAGTTTCTAAGATTATGCCTATGCTGCTTATTCTCAATGCATTCAAACAGTGTGGGTATGTTGCTCAGTTCTTATTGATGTTTCTGGAAAGCATGTTAGTCCAAAATAAGCAGTCATGGCTGAACTAAAAACTAGTGGTGAAAGTCTTTTGTTGGTTTCTCATTTTTCTCTTGGTTTCTTTAAACATTCCATCAGTGGTTATCTTATATTGTGACTTTAATAATGTCAATATTTGATTTTTTTTCACAGACTAATCTATTGTTTCTGCTGACTCTCATTCATGGTAGATTACTTCCTTATGTGTTTGGTGATCTTTCATTGTGAGATCATGTTTATTTTAACATAAGCTATTCCTGGAAACTTAAGGTAAAGTTGTTTACTCTAAAGAGAAGTTGTATTTGTGTCTGCTCAGAAGCAGACCTGGGACATATCATCTCTGGCTATTCTTTGAAAATCATTTTATATCATTTATTGTTTTATTCCTGCCTGTTCTATATTACTTCTGATTTCTTATTAAGTACAAAACCAAAACAACACCAGGTTTAATCAGGCAGAGCACAGTACTAAAAAAGTATTATCATTCTTGTTTTGGAAATTCTACTTAGCACTAGTATCAATTAAAGACATATTACTTCTTTTGTCAAGTATAGAAAAAAGAACAGCAACAGAAAAAAGGGGGAGATGTGTAATTATCAAAAACTCCAAAGTAACAGGTTTCATATAAATTATAATTCTATTTATCCTTTGACAGTATAAAACACTCATAATTTTAAAAATTAAAAATGGAAACAGAAAACAATGTACTACATCTTATAAAGATATTTACAGCTAAGATATCTGGTTGTACACACCCCCTTTCTCAACCATTTTGTCATATTAATCCTTACAAAGATGTCATGGTGTTGGATCATCAACATAAATCCTCATTTTTGCCCAACATAATCTACTTGATATTAAGTTCTTCCAACCTACATTTTTGAAGTTGAATTTTATACATGTATGAATCAAAATGAAGAATCTAAAGGGTATCAAAATTTTAAGACTAGGGCTAGTCTCAATCTGAACTGTTTATTTTCATGCTAAATGGAGTTACCTTCCCTGAGTGAATAATTTACCAGTTGACAAGCCTAGGTGAAAGGTTATAAATACTTGAGCAGTAGTTACACTGAGATTGAAAATGAGGGCCATTAAAAAAAATTACTATAATGAAAAGAAAATTCAGTAAAAATAACTTTGGAAAAAACCTGACAGACCTAACTGATAAGAGCACATAACTAGAATATTCAGTAGTATATCTTAATGTCAGCCTCTTTTATATGCATTCAACTAATGAAAAGATATTTTCTAACCCCTCAATTAATCAGTTCTATCTGATCCCATTTTTTAAATGGGAAATAACTAACAGTTTCTGATGGATCCAGCTCATTTTTATTGCTTTTTATCCCCAAAATATAGACATCTAAAATAATAAAAAGAAAAATACCATGCAGTGAAAAAATATCTTATTCACCAAAATTTTAAGGAGAGAAAAATTATTTTCAGGTAAGTTTTTAAGTTAAATTTAGAAGTTTCCCATTTTCTCCTTTTAATGTGTTTAACCTTTTAAAATCTGATCTTTGACAATGTCTATAAAATCTTGAAATTATTGCTATCAGCAATATAATTTAGATTTTTTTAAAAGTTGAAAATACAGAATAAATAAATTTATTTATGCCCCCAATGCTAATCTCAACAGAAATTACATCTTGAAATGTAAAAGTAATATTAATTAAGTAAGTAAATTTAAGCAGGGAAAACTACAAAAATTCACATTTATTTCTTCCAGTATTTAAACCCAACCAATTTTAACATTTTGTGTTTCTTTTTAGTTTTTCTTTTTTCCCTATACATAGATTTGTAACATATTTTACTCATATAAATTTTGTTTCCTTCCCCCCACCCCCCGCCCCACTAAACATGAGATCATAGAACAAATTCTATTGTTTGTGAAAACTGGTTAAGAGAATACAGTCACTAATAGATAACTGTGCTTTAGTATTCACAGTTTAAAGACTGTTTGCAAAAAACATGAAGCCTAAGAATCAGGTATTTGTGGTTTCTTATCTGCCTATTGTATAATTCTTCTAAGCAATTAACAAATACCAAATGAAATGTTTAATTTTCAAGGTAATTTTACTTCTCACCTTTTGAGCTGCAAGATGGAGGGCTGTTCTTTGGCTATGGTCAGTTTTATTGACATTTGCTCCTGCCTTCAGGAGAGCATCTGCACAGTCCAGTCTGTCAGCCAGTACACAATACATAAGTGGTGTTCTCCCAAATTGGTCTTCTTTGTCTTTAAGAGCAGAGTTTCCTGTAAGTACAAGAAACAGTGATATTTAATAATGTCTATCATTAATATAAGTAGGAGTTACATTAAATGTTTATTATTAAGCACTCTACTAGTGCATTAGATATATTTCCTCATTTTTAATTACACTGTGAGGTGGATATTGCTATTCCTGTATTATGGAAACTGAGGTTCAGACAAATTAAATAACCTGTTGACATTCATACTGAAAGTAGGTGGGAGAGCTTGAATTCAACTGATTAATGATTCTACAGGACATTCTTCCTCTAAGACTGAATAAACATTTTGAGATACGGAGTTACTTATGTTCTTCCCTCCTTTCTTTGGTTAACAAATGCTTATTTAGTGCCAATCATATACTAGGCAATGCATATGTTTTTATAAGTGACACAAAAATGAATCATGGTTGGTTTTACATTCTATCCAAGATGGACAAATACACAATATCCTGATCTTCCTGCTAATTACAACTAAAAACCCTGGACAAAAAAGTAAAAAGAAGTAAGAAGACAAAAGTAAAAAGAAGACAACAGAAGGCAGGCTGAGGAGGGTCTTGGAAACTTGACAATCTGGTGGCAAGTAGCCTGAAGTTTTTTTTCTTCTGTGTCTAGCTATTCCGGTGCTAGAATAGCCTAAAATCTGGAAAAACCCACTGGCACAGATATAATATTCCCCAAGAGATAACTGCTCTCTCCAGTCAAAAGATCAGGTAACCCTGCGGAGTAAACTCTTTTGATTAAACCTGCTCTACTCAAAGCACATACTAAAAAAGAAACCACACCTCTTCTTCCCAGTAGGCCCTGCAAAGACTATGGGGAGGAGTCCAGTCAACCATAGCTGCCTAAATTAAGCAAAGGATCACAATGAGGTGGTGGTGTACCCTTTCTCAACCAGAGAACAGAGGAGGGTTCTGGAGAGTAGGAAGCTAGAGAAAGTTCTTTAAACTGATGCATGGGTTCATAGATGCTTTTGAGCAACCCATGTATGGAACTGATCAGAATCTAA
Source organism: Callospermophilus lateralis (assembly GCF_048772815.1). Lineage (NCBI taxonomy): Eukaryota > Metazoa > Chordata > Mammalia > Rodentia > Sciuridae > Callospermophilus > Callospermophilus lateralis. The sequence goes on from NC_135306.1 coordinate 31,478,947, forward strand.
ACAGCAAAAGCTCTGATAATTAAACTCTAGGTAGAATACTTTCCAGGTCCTAAATTGGCCTAGGCAGCACACAAATAGGGCAGACTAGAAAAGCCCTACAGGAGCTCTGAAAGATAAATTGATATTTTATCACAGTCCACAAAACTGAAATAGAATATTTACTCCAAACTGAAACAGACTGCCAATCTACTAAAGTAGAATATTTACATAGAATCTAGCCTTATTATATCTAAAATGTTCAAAAGACATATAATAACAAGTATTAACAGGATATAGAGAAATCAAAATCTTCACATAGTGCTGGAAAGAATATAAAACGGTGGAGTCCCTTTGGAAAATAGTCTGGCAGTTCCTCAAAACCCTAAACACAGAATAACCATTTGGCCCAATAATCCCCTTTTTTTTTTTTTTTTTAAATAGTGGTGCTGGGTCAGTGAACTCAGGGCCTTGCACATGCAAGACAAACACTCTACCAACTGAGCTATATCCCCAGTCCTCCACTTCTAAGTATACATTCAAGAGAAATGAAAACATATCTACACAAAAAACTGGTACACAAGGTCTACAGCAGTATTATTCATAATGGCCAAAAGATGGGCACAATTCAAGTGTCCCTAAACTATTGATCAACTGATGAGTGGATAAACAAAATGTTGTATATCCACACATTGAACCATTATTCAATAAAAGGGATGAGTTTTAATATATGCTATAACATGAATGAATCTTGAAAACATTATGCTAAATGAAAGAAGCTGGTCAAAACACCACATGTTGTATGATTCCACTTATATGAAATGTCTGGCACAGGAAAATCTATAGAAACAGAAATAATATTAGTGGTTGCCTAAAACTGGGGGCAGGGATTGGATTCCCAGGATCCCAGCTAAAGGGTTCAGATTTCTTTTGGGCGGGGGGTAATGATATTATTCTAAAATTAATTATAGTGGTATGTGTACAACTCCGTGGACATATAAAACTACTAAATTGTACTCTTTAAATTGGTGAATTGTATGACATGTGAATTATATCTCAATAAAGCTGTTAGAAAAAGCCCCACTATATATAAATAAAATAGAATACTAAAAATGCTTAATAAATGGAAAGGAAAACAGGAAAAGTGAAACAGGAATTAAAAACAGAAGAAACACAGAGTGAACACAAACTGGAAATCTTAAAATTCTAACATCCATTATTAGAAAATTAAAGACTGAGATGGATAAAAAATAAGAGGAGCCAAATATATGCTATTTATAAGAAATTCACTTAAAATAGGATGACATAGGTGGCTGAAAGTAAAAAAATATGCAAAAATATAACATACAAATATTAATCAAAAGAAAGCTGAAGTGAAGTAATATCTAATAAGGTAGACATTGGAGCAAAGACATTTATTATAATAGTAAAAAGGTAGATTCACTAAGAATATATAGCAACTCCAAATGTATATGTACCAAAGATATACCAAATAATAGATCTTTAAAATATATGTAGCAAAAACTGATAGAATTGAAAGAAACATTTGAAACTTTCAAAATTATAGTTGGTCACTTTGACTCCCCTTTTCAATAATTGCTACAACCTCTAAAATGAAAGTCAGCAAGGATACAGAAAAATGAACAATATTATAAAGAAACAGGATCTAACTGATATTTGTTGAATGCTTTGTCTAATGATAGCCAGATACAGTCTTAAAATACCCATGGAACATTCACCTTCAAAACAGACAATTTCTGAGTTATAAAACCAAACAATAAAGGATTAAAAAAAAGGAAGTCATACCAAGTATGTTCTCTGGTAATAATGTAATTAAACCAGAAACCAGTGTTAGTATCATAACAGGAAATCACCAAATTCACTTTGAGATAATCCATGGGTTAAAAAGAAAATCTCAAGGGAAATTTAAAACATAATTAAAGGAATGAAAATAAAAATATTGTTGTAAGATTCTTACCCTATAAATGAGGGAGGCTTACAAGGAAATGTACAGCATCAAATGTTTGCATTAAAATATAAGGACAGTTTCAAACCAATGATCTAAGTGCTTATATCTTGGTATTCTAAGAAAGGAGAGCAAATTTAACCTAAAACAAGAAGAAGGAAGGATAAAAATAATAACAGAGATCGATGAAGTTAAAAATCAGAAAAACAACAGAGAAAAATCAATGAAGCTAAAAGTTCTTGGAAAAAAATGATAGATCTGTAATAGGATTGATCAATAAAAATAGCAGTCACAAATTTCCAATATCAGAAATGATAGAAGGGGCCATCTTTCAGAGCTTGCATACATTAGAAGGAAAACAAGGAAAAGCAGAACTATTTTATGCCCATAAATTTACAGTTTAAGTGAAATGGATAAATTCTATGGAAGACATAATCACAGCCCACTTACAATACAGATACCCTCAACAGTATTTACGGTAGGCAAAACTCTAAGGTAGCTTCCAAGTTACCCTAGTATATATGGTGTGTGTGATCCCTTCTTCCTGAGTGTGGGCAGGGCCTGTAAATATGATCAGATGTCATTCCCATGATCAGGTTCTGTTTTGTAAAAATTTAAAGGGATTTTGCAGATGCAATTAAGGGCCTTAAACATTGAACTTTAAATTAATCATATTATCTTGGATGCATATATGTATATATATGTATTTATAAACCTATTTATTTACTTATTTATTTCAATTCTGGGGATTGAACCCAGGGCCTCATGCATGCTAGGTAAGCACTCTATCACTGAGCTACATATTTGATCCCTTGTGTTGCTTTTTGCTGTGTGTGTGTGTGTGTGTGTGTGTGTTGCTAGGGATTGAATCAGGGCCCTGTGCATGCTAGGCAAGTATTCTACCATTGAGCCACACTCCCTACCCCTCCTGTTGCTTTTTAAAAGAAGTTCTGGTCAGAGATGGAAGAAGTTGGAGACATTTCAATCATCAGAAACACGCTCCTCAGGCCCTAGAGAAGCAAGGTGCCATAAATCTTAAAGCTAAAAGAAGGTGAATTCTCCAAACATGTACTTGGAATAGAATTTTGATGTTTTAGATGAGACTTCAACGTGGTTAACACTTCGACTGCAGCCTTGTGAACCTTGAGCAACAATGCCTGCTAAACCATATCTAGACACTTGAACCACAGAAACTGTGAGGTAACAAATGCTATTGTTTTAAATTCAGTTTGTGTTAATTGTGGTACAGCAATATTAAACTAATGTAGTATGCTATCTATTAAAGAAATTAAATTTAAAATAAACCCTGCCCATGAAGTACTACTAAGAACAATGTGTTCAAAAATTTCCAGATATGACAGGCCTGGTGGTGCATGCCTATACTCCAGTGATTCAGGAGGCTGACGCAGGAGGATCACAAGTTTGAGATCAGCCTTGGCAACTTAGTGAGATTCTGTGTCAAAATTAAAACAACTGAACAAATAAAAATGTTTGGGGAAATGTAGCTCAGTGGTAAAGTACTCCTGGTTTAAATCCCCAGTAACAACAACAACAACAAAAGAATTCCCAGAAGCAATTTTTATAGAAATGGATGTGTGGTTTTAAAATTGGTCTAGAAAAGCAAAAGGAGTGGAAGGATAAAAGTATTTGGAAAAGAAGAGAAAAGTTGAAGGACTCACACTATTTGATTTCAGGGCATACTATAAAGGTACAATCATGAAGATACTATAGTAGTAGTAAAGGAACAGACATGCAGTTCAATATAATAGATTTGAGAGTACAGAAACAAACCCACATATATATATATGATCAATTATTTTTGACAGAGCTGCAAAGACAAATAATCTTTTTAAACAAATGAAGCTGGAAAAATCTAACATTCATAAGCAAAAACCAAAACCAACCCAAACTATACTTTGCACCTGTCCTACTCAGTTTGGACTGCTATAACAAAGTACTGTAGCCTGGGTAGCTTAAAAACAACAGAAATTTACTGTACATAGTTGAGGCTGAAAATCTGAGATTAGAGTGCCAGCACCGTCAGGTTCTGGTGAGATCCTTCTTCTGGGTTGCAGACTCACAATTTCCTGTTATATCCTTACACCATGGGAAAAGAGAGAGTTTCTGGGACTAATCACATTCATAAGAGTCCCACCATTTGGACCTAAATTTCCTTCCAAAAGTTCAACCTTCTAAGAGCGTCACACTGGGGGTTAGAATTTCAATATATGAATTTTAGGGGAAGCATAAATATTCAGTCTGTAATTGAACAATTTATAAAACTATGTTAAAATGAATCACAAATTTAAACATAAAACCTACAATGATGTAAAACTTTTAGAAGAAAACCAAAGTGAAAATCTTTGTGGCCTTGAGTTGGGCAAAGATTTCTTAGAGATGATACCAAAGAAAAATCCACAAATAAATTAATAGATTGGATTTTTATCCTAATTAAAACACATTTATATTTGAAAAACACTGTTAGAAAATAAAAGGACAAGCCACAAACTGGGAGAAAATATTTGCAAAACACATATCTGATAATGCCTTCATTCCAGAGTAAAGATCTCCTACAACTGAATAATAAAAAGGCAGATAATGAAATTAAAAGATGGGCAAAAGGCTTGAATAGACATTTCACCAAATAAGCATATGAAAAGGCACACAGCATCATGAATACACAGGAAAATGTAAATTCAATCCACACTGTGATACCATTACACATCTATTATAATGGCTAAAATGAAAACAAAACAGAAGCAAACTTGACAATATCACATGCTGATGAGAATATAGAAGTACTAGAACTCTCAGACATTACTGGTAGAAACACAAAATGGTATAACTATTATCAAAATTGTCCGTATTTTATTACACACTTATCACGTGGCCTAATAATCTCTTGCTTCATTATTTACTCAGCAGAAACAAAAACATGAAAGCCTATGTTCACATGAAAACCTGGAAGTAGATATTTATGGTAGTTTCATCTTAGTTGCTAAAAACGGGAAACATCTCAATTGTTCTTCAACTAGAAAATTAGAAAACAAACTATAGTACATCCATACAATGGAATAATAAACAATAAAAGGAATGAACCACTGACTCTCCAAACATGGAAAAATCTCAAACACTTTATGCCAAGTGAAAGAAATCAGTTTCAATGGGTACACTTGCATGATTCATTTATAAGGCATTCTTGAAAAGTGAAACTATAGCGGGAGACCAGTTTGTCAAAATTAAATAACTGTATACTAAAACAGGGGGAAATTTACTGAATTACATCTCAATAAACTTCACTTAACAATAAACAACAAAAGATGCCAAACTTCTTGCATGTACTTTATTTTTTCTATATTTTTATTGATTCTTTTTAGTTATACATAACATTAGGCTTCATTTTGACATAATTATAACAGCATGGAATATTACTTGCTCTAAATCAATTCCCAATACTTTCCCTTTTCCTTTCCTGTTCTCTCCCATTCCCATCCCTCTACTATACTTATTTTTCTGTTATTATAGTTTTTTTAAAAAATATTGCCTTGTGGATATACATAATGGCGAGATTCACTGTGGTATATTCACATATATATAGGAAAGGTAGGTCAGATTCATTCCACTGTTCTTGCCTTATTCCATCTCTCCTCTTTCCCCCTCAATTCCCTTCCTCTACTACACTGATGTTTCTTCTATTTTGATTCCAGGCACTTCAAGTGAAAAAAAAGTTGCTACAGAGAACGATCAGGTACTTATATAGCTGAGAGTAACTACACGTATGTATTGAGCAGGAGGGAAGCCAGTTATTTCCAAATCACGGTTGAAGTAATCTTGGATATATTGGGTCCCAGAAAGACTTAACAGTCTCTTAGATAACTAATATGTTTCCATGCATATTGTTAATATAACAAGAAAGGTCATTGCTCTTGAAACTGGAAGAGCCTTACAAATATATTCAGGTTGTGTATAACTTCCGCAGGAGGCAGGTGGTATTTTTCAGAAACTTGGTTGTAAAGATGGAAGGCAAGTTTTGCATTTGATTCAACATATCTAAAATAGAAACCTCTGTACATAAGGCTTCTAAGTGGTACTGCTGGGTATTCTCTGAAGGGCCTCCTATATCTAGTCCAGAAGGTTCCAAAGATCCTATCACTGCATTTATAGATAGGTTCTCATTTAAACCCATATTTACCAACTTAAAATGTGGTATAGTTATAGAATCTTCCTTTAATCTTCCTTTAATCGAGCCTTTCTGGAGTCAAAGTGATACTTATAAAGAAAAAGCTAAAATAAAGTCCAGTCTCTGGTTGACTTTCAACATGAGTAAAGGGCCATCCTACCAGTGTCTTATTTGTTAATGTTAAGCAAAGATAAGTTACGGGTATTAGCAAGACGACAGTAATTAATTTTACAAGTTCCCTTAAGGTGGGATTCCTCCTTTTAAGCTCTAGTAAGAGAGCGGATTTAGGAATTGTAGTCACAAGAATAAATGCAAAGAAATGGAGGCAATCATCACATAATCGTAATTGCTTGTGCTCCTCAGGGTCAAAGTGAAGTCAGAATCATGGGATAGGTAATTCTCTATCCTAGGATAGAGAACTCTTCCCAAATCTGCTGTAAGATTCAGGGAAATTTCAAGTCTTCTCTCCAATTCCTGACAGACTTTGTTTGTGTGTAATTGATATTTATATTTCCCAAAAGAGAAGATCTAATTGGGTCATGTCACTACCATCCAACATGTTGTGCCTGTAAGGCAAATTTTGTCTATTTGAGGAAATTGAAAGTATATATCCCTTATTCATTATTAGAAAAAGCAACAATCAGCCTCACTTGGGTCCTGTCTTGGGTAGCTTCGGGGTAAGAAGGGGGAAGAGATGGTGGCTTCTCAGATAGTTTCTAAGTAATGTGATATCATCAGATTCAGGGCTTCCTGGCCAAAAAAAAAGTAACAGAGAGGTCTATGCATTTATTTACTTCCCCTAATCCCTTTCCTTACCTTATTCAATTATAACATTCAACTCATACCTATCAAGTCTACATCATAACTTATTTTGAAGGTCAAATAAAATGATTTATTGCTTGGATATGAATAGTAACTGCAACTTATTATACAAATGTAGGACTTAAGATAAAATTAATGTTTACTGGATTGGAGTGCATTAAAAATTTGCATTGTAGCAGGGCACAGTGGTGCTTGGGAGGCTGAGGCAGGAGGAATGCAAGTTCAAAGCCAGCCTCAGCAACTTAGTGAGAACCTGTTTCAAAATAAATAATAATAATAATAATGGGCTGGGGATTGACTCAGTGGTTAAGCACCCCTGGGTTCAAGTCCTGGTTAAAAAAAAAAAGCATTCTTGTCAGGAACAGTTAATATAGAAAATAGCTGTTGAGTGTGCTGTGTGGTTTTAATTATTCTGGCAACTGTGGAGATGGTCTCTAATCCATGACCAATGAATGGGTGCTTGCTTAACTGGGGCTGGCATTTTGCATATGCTCTTTCTGAACACAGCTCAGAAAGCTGAGCTGGAACCATGCTGGGAAGCCACTGTCCAACAGCATACAGTTATTCCAAGGCTAGCTGAAGCAGAAGAATTTGAATAATGGCTGGTATATGCAGGAAACAGAGCTCCAGTTCTATTAGTTAAAGGAAATGACAATCACTAGAAGTGGCAGTTGTGTCAATCTACAGAATAACTATATTACCACATTGCCCAACATAAATAAATAGGGCATTCTCTACTGACATCCTGTTTACTTGTTCTAAAATGACACATGATACCAAAGATGTATTTATTTCATCTGCCTTCACCTACTTCTTACCTCACATTTTTCATATTGTCAGAATGTCAGGAAAGCATTTATTGTCATTTTAAAAATATACGCTTATTGTTAAGGAGAGACAACATTGGAACGATGGAAAGAACATAGAATTTATCACCAAATAACTTGGTTTGAGACTCAACTCTGCCAATATGCTGTACAAATAAATGTTTTTAACCTCTTGGGTCTCAGAGTCCTGACACTTAAAATGATAATAATAAGAACAACAACATGGGATGTACTGAATTTTGAGGGTACTTGATATTTTACAAAATATTTTTACTTATTTTCTCATTATAATTATTGCAAGTATCTTAAAATATAATTTGCATTCATGGTTATTTCAAAATTATATTTGTTAGATATGCCATTAGATCTTGCTATTTAATGTGTTACTAAAAATTATGGTAGATACATTGCTATGTCACGATTTTAAAATATTTGACAACTATATTTTAATATAACTGATTTTTAAAATTATAGTAAAACTTTATAACTAGTTTTTACAATTTAAGATCATAATTTTTTTTTTCTGAGAAAAGGTCTATCAACTTCACCACATTGTCAAAGTAGCCCATAGTACAAGAAAAAAAGTTTAGAAAAATCCAATTTAGATTCAGTTCATCAGTCAAGGCTCAGGCCTAATCAGTTCTTTCTTTCTTGTCCTTCTTGCTTTCTATTTATTCATAGATCTGAAAGTACATATAAGTACAGAAAATGTGTACACATACACTGGAGTTCCACAGATTAGTAGTTAAATTCATTGGCTCTGAAATGAGACTTCCAGACTTTAATCTCAGTGCTGCTACTTATTAGACAAATTAATCTCTCTTACACCTCAGTTTTCTCGTCTATATAAAAAAGGAAATAAGAGTACCCCTACACTCTTTGTTTCACCATTAAATGAATTAACATTTTGCAGAACACTTAATTCAGTGACTGATACATAAACTAAAAATGAATATTGGCTATTTTTATTACTATTATTAGCATTAATACATATATTACAGTACAGTGTCCCTCAGTATACATGGGGGACCCCCACAGATAACAAAATTTATAGTTGCTCTAGTCTCTTATATAAAATGGCATCATATTTCATATAACTTTCTTAGTTTTCCTTTATACCTTAAGTTATCTCTAGATTACTTATAATACCTACTACAATGTAAATATATATAAATAGCTGTTATATTGTTTAGGGAAGTCAATATTTACTATTTCCAGTACAGAAGGATTTTTTGGGGGGTGGTACTGAGGATTGCACTGACAGGCACTTGACCACTGAGCCTCATAACCAGCCCTATTTTGTATTTTATTTAGAGACAGGGTCTCACTGAGTTGCCTAGTTCCTGGCTTTGCACTTATGATCTGCTTGCCTCAGCCTCCCCAGCCACTGGGATTACAGGCATGCACCGCTGTGCCTGGTCAGAACAAGTTTTAAAAATATTTTCAATCTTGGGGCTGGGGTTGTGGCTCAGTGGTAGAGTGCTTGCCTAGCACATGTGAGGCGCTGGGTCGATCCTCAGCACCACATAAAAATAAATAAATAAAATAAAGGTATTGTGTTTGACTACAACAACAACAAAATTTTTTTTAAAATTTTCAATCTTGAAATTTGAAACTTAAATTTGTGGTTGAATTTGCAAAGAGAGCCGACTATACTTTTATAAATGCATATGTATAAGCAAGCATTTATAACACATTTAATGGCCCTAACGTTTAAGATAAGAGTTGACGTAAAGAAAGAAGTAACCTGAAATAGTGCCTCTACTTTGCCACTTATGAGGCTCCTTGCCAGATCTAACTACTATGTTGGGAGATGTTAAAAATAAGGAGAGGAAATGACTCAGAGATTATGCTTGCTCACAACATTGGACAATGCAAGAAAAGTGGCAGTAGAATCAGAATGGTACCATCTAGTCACTGTAATACTGCAAACAAAGTCAATCATTATACACTTGCATATTTATAAATTACTTCATTTGTTTTACACAGAGAAAACAGTATTAATCTTTGCAGCATTTAGTGCTTTTTTACTTTCTTTTTTACTAAATTGTTTTAGGTTAAGCGCTAAGAATTGCTCCTGAAATGATGTCTCATTCAGAGAAGGCCTGTTCAGTCCTCCTCCAGGACAATGGGCAGCACAGAGAGTGTTCGATTTAATTAGTTGTGTATGTAGAAGAGACAGTCATCTGTTTCCATGGAGTCAAACACATCACTGACATACTTCTCCATGGAAACAGAGAAAGGAAAACAGAAAATGCTAAAGTGAATGAATTCACTGAGCAGTTGGTGAACAAAGATTCAAAAAAACAAAAATTCATCTGTAGTACTATATGTCTAGTTTAGAAAAGAGAAATAGCACATATTTAGAGATCATCAAACATGTACTACATAAGAGGATGTTTAAAATATATTGCAATTTTAGTTACCATTTTAGTGCAAATACAAAAGTGCTGGGAAATTCCACAGAGCAAAAGTGTGACTGTATGTACACAGAAGACATAATGGAACAGTCCTTAGAAGATAAGCAGCAGTGTTTCCTCAATCAGTAATGAATCAGAAGTGCCTTAGACAGGATGACAGAAAACACAGGGAATCAATCTATCGATAAATTTATAAACTCAATACTGGCTTCACATTATAATTGCATTTTGGTTTTTAAGAATTTTTCTCTTTGGGGATATAAAATTATAGGAAAGTTTCAAGTTTTATAATGAAACACATTAATTAATTTGTATGACTGAGCTGGTTAAAGTATTTTTAATCTGCACGTTTTGTTTTCTTTGAAGGTTATATTTTTCATTAAAATAATGAAGAATTCATTCTATATGGTTCTTTTTCTTGAGGCAGTCTCATTAAAAAAAATTTTCCCCCCATGGAATTTAGTGCCAAGCTGCCTCTGAATTCAATTTAATTCAACTCAATGCTCTTTCAGTCCTGGCCCTCAAGATAATTACAGACAACCAGGGAGGAAAGATACTTAAAAATGATTATACTATTTATTCAATTCTTCAACAAATATATTTCATGTGCCTTTGATATGTCAAGTACTTTGCTGTATTTTGTGGATAGAGTGGTGCATTAAACAGACCCAGTATACTCTCATGAAGGCTACAAGCCTGTAAAAAGAAAAGGCATTAAAATAGCCATACACGTAAATGTACAGTTATATAATCTGAGACAATTTCTATGAAGGAAAACTACAGAGTGTCAAGAGAGAACATCATGAACAGATTTTACTGAGATTGGAGCAGATTTCTTTGAAGAAGTGACCATAGAATAGAGACCTGTAGGGTAACTAAGAGTTAGACAGAGACCAGGAAAACAGCATGTCAAGTGAAAGCCATGAGATGGCAGGTTTGAGAAACTGAAAGAAAGCAAATTTCTCAGAAGAGAGTGGTGAAAAGTGAGGTTGGAGAGGAAAAGAGGTACATATAGCTTTTTAAATTTCATTATAAGCATAATGGGAAGCAATTAAAGAGTTTTGAGCACAAAAATGATATCACTGTATACACCTTTTTTTCAGTTCAAGTAGAAATGGAACATTTGGGAAAAATAACTCAAAAAAGGCAAAACAAAATTCTAGCATTTAAGGGTGTATACTTACAAGTGGTAAAACAAAAATATAATGATTACTATAAAAGTCAAGATAAAGGGTAGGGATACAGCTCAGTGGCAGAACACATGCTTAACATATGTAAGACTCTGAGTTTGATTCCCAGCAAAAGAGAGAGAGAAAAAGAGAGGTGGGAGGAAGAAGGGAGGGGAAAGAAGAAAAAAATTAATGAAGATAGTAAGTTACTCTAGAGGGGAGGAGAGAATGCATTAGGGACTTTTGGAGGTACTGACAATGGAGATTTCTTCACAGTGGTGGTTACATGGGTGTTTGCTTTATATTCATGTATTTAATTTTTATCTATGTGTATATATCTAAAATAGCACTATATGTTTTGTTTTCTTTTAATAAAAGAGTAGATTGAAGAATTAGGGACACTGAATGCAGATGGCCTAAGAAGCTTGGTTTTGGCAGCAGATAATGATAATTGCCCTCCATCCATTCTCTAATTCTTCATTTTAGGAACTGTGCACCCTCAGTTTTGGTTGGAAATGACACCATCTAGGAAAAGACATTTTTAAGTTTCTTCTGTCCTAGGTGTGACTGTGTCTAACTCTGGCCCACCTTCTTAATGACAAATTTCTCTCTTTCTCTCTTCCTGCAATCTGGGTTTTAACTACAAAGAGAAGATTTGCCTTGAATCCAGACATGGAAGTTACATAGATGTTGAGAATGGCAGAGCCACGCCCAGCAGCATCCCTGGTTGATTCTGTGAAACAGTGTTATATATGTACCCTAGAATGCCCATGTACTTTTGAACTATTATGAGAATGAAATATTATCCTTCTGACTTCTTTAAGTCACTGTGTGGCAGTGTAGATGTGTACTAATAACAGTTGTGAGGAAAAGTTGAAAGAGATGGCAATACTTAAAGTGGGATATAGGAATAGGAAAGAGATTATTAAATGGAAGAGACAATAGAGCATGCTTAAAATGTTGACATGAAGAATTTAGAATAGAAGAAAGGGGGAAAAATTGAAACTACCGTAATCAGAAGTTTAAAAAAATAGAGCAAATTTTGTGAGAAAATAGAAGGGGACAGAATACAGAGCTTGTGTGGAAAAACTGGCCTTTGAATGAAAGAGGGAAATTTATTCTATTTTAGCAGGAAGTAAGAAGAGGATATTGGATGTAGCACTATTTGTAGACAATAAGGATTCCTACTCAATGTCTTCATTTTCTTTTAGGAAGCAAAAGGTATTATCTGAGAATGAAGAGAAAGGAAACTGGCAGTCATAAGCTTCAGCAGAGTGAGAAGGTACCGAATGTTTGCTATGGAGAAATGTAGCATGATGAGCATTAAGTTCTGAATACTTATTTGAATTGGGGAATCATGAATTTGGGGCATTATGAGCAATAAGTGTTGAGTGCTTATTTGAAGTAGAGAATCATAAATTTGGCATGTTATGAATCTTCCAGCCAGGTTCAACTGCTTTGGGGTTGCCAGGAATAGATGGATTAGTTCTATCCAGAATTGAGAGAGCAAAAGGAAGTAAAAAAGAGAATTTTTTCCAAGAGGATTTTAATAACAGACCACAGAATCAGGACTGAATAGGAAGAAAGGTACAGACAGAAGCCAGTGGTCAATACTAGAGATGATAATGGACCGGAAGTCTCAGTGAGGATGAGAAACTACTGTTCTCATTAGTAGATGACTTGAAGTAAAAGTGTTTTGGATGAATGGTGAAACATTCAAATGAGTGATTTGGAGGTTGTGGAAGATGTCAAATTCAGGGAGGGGCTGTGAATGTAGGTAGTTGAGGTAAATCAGGGATGATGTCTCAGTAGAGGAAGAGAAATCTTCATAGAGTATGAGGTAAATAGTTCCGTTTTTAAAGGCCATTATCAGTTTGCTTAGTAAAAAAAGAAGGTAAGTTGGTAGAAAAAAGAAAAGAGGAGAAGAGGTAGATTGTGTAGAGAAAAGACAAAATTTATGGCACACTAGAGAGTAGAAGTAACTGCCAGCCTCGCCAGAAGTTAGTATACACCTGTATAAACTACTGAAGAAAGTGGAAATGTATAATGAAAACAAATTCTGAAGGAACGAGTAGGGAAGTTCAAGTAGTTTGGACTTGATTTTGCATAACAAGCTGTCAGTCATGATATCATCAGACACTGATACCTACAAAGAGTACCAAAAATCTATTTCATCTATTCTTGGGACTTGTAAATTTATGATTTTTATAATTCTGGAAAATTCTTAGCTACACTGTCTTTAAATACTGCCTGTCCATCTTTCACTTTGTTCTCTCTTTCTAGAATTTCAACATTTCTATATATCTATCCAAATAGATGAGAGGGATAACATTGAATCAATTTTAAATAATTAAAGTTTACTTACAAACATTAGCACTTTGTCAAGTCAGAATTAACTTTGTGTATACTGCACATTAAATCTTTTTTTTTTTTTTAAAGAGAGAGTGAGAGAGAGACAGAGAGGGAGAGAGAGAATTTTAATATTTATTTATTTTTTTAGTTCTCGGCAGACACAACATCTTTGTTTGTATGTGGTGCTGAGGATCGAACCCGGGCCGCACGCATGCCAGGCGAGTGCGCTACCGCTTGAGCCACATCCCCAGCCCTGCACATTAATTCTTAAAAGATCATTCTCCACTGTCTCATTATAGATTTTTTATAAAGATGAATTAATCCCCTTTCTAATTACATATATATTTTCTTGACTCTAATAACACCTACATACTATTACTTTTTAAGAGTATCTAGACTCTCTACCAAATACATGAAAATTTCTTGAATACTTTTCACTTAATCCTAATCTATATTTTTAAGTTTCAGAATTTAATTTCTTTTTAACCAAGTCCTGGAATAAAATATAAATAATATGTTTCCATAAATAATATATTTACATCAAAATGCATCAGTACATTGCAAATTAAAGCTAAGATTAACCAACTCCCTTAGGACAAAAAAATTGTTTTTAAAGTTTCTGAATTTAAAGGGATTGCTTACCTATGATGAGCCTCTGAAGAGCACCCTTATCTCCATTCACTGCAGCAGCATGAACTTGTAATGCTGATGAGGAACCAGTAAAGAGTAAGTCCTCTGATCTGTTCATAGTCTTTTCAACAACCGGAGCAACCTATAACAATGATTCAGACAATGAATTCGTGCAGGAAATTATCTTTTCTTTTCTTTCTTTTTTTGGGATATGTATGTATGTGTGTGTGTGTGTGTGTGTGTGTGTGTGTGCTCGTTTTGGTAAAAAAACATCTCCTCTCCAAAACAGTTTGAAGCTGACCTGAACAAAGAAATTGAAATAAGGTGATGCTAATTTCACACGAACTTCAAGTGTATAATCTAACTGTATTTACCATCTTCTTTACTCTAAGAACCTTTAGCATTCTGGAACTGCGGGTATACCTCAGTGGTAGAGCACCTGCCTGGCATGTGGCATGTGCAAGGCCCTAAGTTCAATCCCCATCACCACACACACACACACACACACAAACTGAATATCCATTTATCAATATCAAATCAATACACTTAGCTTTCTCCCTTTAGGAAGTTTCCAACCAAATCGATGTTAAATTAGGTTGGATAAAAAGCAAGGAGACTCCAGTTTCAGACTAGAAAGAGCAGTCCCTGCCAAATCTGGCTGTTTCCTGTACCCAGACCTCAAATCAGTCTTAGTTCCCTCTAACTAACAAGGCTGGAGCGCAGCACTAGCAGAGTTAAGGCCAATGTCACCCAAACTTGTCAGTGGACACTTCTGCACCATTCAATGCTCATGTTGATGGGTGATAAAAAGAAGCCTAGGTTTTGGAATAGCATAAACATTATTGACTTAGTAAGTATGATCAAAGTCCTGGTCTGGGATAAATGATACAAAAAAAAAAAAAAAAGGAAATGAAGACCTCCAAATATTACTGCTGAGATTTTTTTTTAGTTTGACTTTAAAACAGCTGAAAATGGTTTCTTCCATACAAGGACAAGCTGTGTATTGATGTCTCTCAGAATTAATTATGTCTCCGTCTCTAGCCTCAGTTTAAGTTTTTTTTTTTTTTTTTTTTAAATATACCATTCCTATGTCCAAGCTAAGGTAAAAAAGGAGTAAAGGACAAGAAGCCCTCCATCTAGAGACCCATGATAGAATGCATTCTAGTAGCCAGTGGGTATGAGCATATTCGAGTTACACAGTTTGAGACTATGGGTCCACAGCAGTTTTTCTTCTATCACTGGGACATCCATCTTGGGCAGCTTGAAGGTTGTTGGATATTCAGCTATTTGGGTGGTCTGGGCATGGATCAGCTCCATGGGAGAGGACTTCTTGGTTTCTTTGTAGTCCTGGATGACAAAACCTCCAGAATTATATTTCTGAAGGGAACTTGGTTCAAAATGGCTCGGTTTATCTGATGAACTTCTGTCCTTATCTCAACTTCCACGATCCATGGTGGTAGGATTTGGACCAAGTAAGGCTATAGAGGAACCATAAGTCAACCAGCCTTTGGGCCTCTGCTTAGGGGAAGAGTGAGAGGTGCTGCTAGGGGCAGACTGGGCTGATGCAGGTTGCTTTTCTTTTGTTCTCTCTCCATTCTGCAGCTTTAGTTTGTGGTGTGCTTCTGCTCCTCAGAGGTACTTGGTCTTGTTGGTAGTAAGGCCCTTATGAGATGTATAGCCAGCAACTCTTGGTCTTGCCTTTTGCTCAAAATGTTGAAAGCTCTCCTGGGTATTTTTATGATTAGAGAATTTATGATGACATGAGTAGCTTTAGCCTTAACTTTGTCCATATTGTCAGTGACCCTTGAAAGGGTCGTGGGGGCTGGTTTCTTTCCTCTTTCTCCTCCTTTTTTATTTTTGAGGGGGTGGGTACTGGGGATTGAACTCAGGACACTAAGCCACTAAGCCAAATCCCAAACTCTATTTTGAATTTTATTTAGAGACAGGGTTTCACTGAGTTGCGTATCACCTCACTGTTACTGAGGCTGGCTTTGAACTCCATCCTCCTGCCTCAGCCTCCTGAGTTGCTGGAATTACAGGCATGCACCACCGTGTCCAGCTCTTTCCTCCTTCCTAATGAGGTGCTGATACTTGTACTCTGGAATCACTGTTTTCCAGGGGATGCTGCCCATGTCTGATGAAGGAGGAGTGATGGGTGCAGGGTCCTTGGGACATCATCATAGCTGAATATCCAGAGACACATCTGCATGGGCAGGGACATATTGTCCACAGGCCCACTAGGTCCAAGAGCCAAGAACAGAGACACTAGGCACTTGTGGTTGTCCTGAATCATTGAAAGACTGGGATCCATATGCTTTTCCTATGTATAATTCAAGGCTGAGACAATTCACAATAGCTTAACTGTGGAGCCAACCTAGATGCCCTTCAGTGGATGAATGGATTAAAAATTGTGGCACATATACACAATGGAATTTTACTCAGCAATAAAAGAGAATAAAATCATGGCATTTGCAGGTAAATGGGTGGAGTTGGAGAAGATAATGCTAAGTCAAGTTAGCCAATCCCCAAAAAACAATGCCCAATGTTTTCTCTGATATAAGGAGGCTGACTCATAGTGGGGTAGGGAGGAGGAACAAGGGAGGAATAGATGAATTCTAGATAGGGAAGAGGGGAGGGAGGAGGGAAAAAGAGGAGGCAGGGGATTAGCAAGGATGGTAGAATGTGATGGACATCATTATCCAAAGTACATGTATGAAGACACGAATTGGGTGTCAATCTACTTTATATACAAACAGAGATATGAAAAACTGTGGTATATAGGTGTAATAAGAATTGTAATGTAAAAAAAACCTAAGTACATGTATAAAGACATGAACTGGCATGAACATACTTTATACAAAGATATAAAAAATTGTGCTCTATATGTGTAATAAGAATTGTAATATATTCTGCTGTCATGTATTAAAAAAATAAAATAAAATAAAAATGCAGGGCTGAGTCCATGTCACCACAGTGAAGTGATGTCATGACATGCTGTCAGGTGTTCATGAGGAACATTGTCCAGGTGCTGCAAATTAGCAAAGCTTCCCAAGAAAGTCTGATCTGCTGCCTCCAAGCTGCCTGTGGCTCAAACTCTGGCATTAAAGAGGATCCCAGGGACCACATCTCCCAACAGGATGTGTGCAGCCCAGATCCAGCCATGGTGAGAGCGGCAGCAACACTAACTGGCCCTACCACCATCTAAAGAGCACAAGCTTGCAGAAAATTTTTCTGAAATCTGTCTCAACATTTTCAAGTGAGTATATTGTGGTTCACAAGAAATATTCAACTAAGATTAAAAATAACTACAGTCTTAGTCCTAGAATTACCATAATGTGGTAAATTAGGTGACTTCTACACAAATTGCTAATCTGTAAAATTAGAGGATTGGGGTTCTTCTCAGACCATTCTCAGGGACTGTCTGAGAAAAAGCAAAAACAAAACACCTAATAATTAACATTAGGCACAGGATTCAAAAGTCACAATGAAAAAAGAAATCACAGTGACTTCCAAGTTAATACAGGTAATGATCCCATATAATAATAAATGTTACAATTGATATAGGGATTCAAGCCAGAAAATGGGTATGACATAAACTTAATTGTGAAGTCAGAATTAACTAGATTTAAGCATTAAATTAAAACTACCTAGTTCTTTTCTTCATACCCACAAAAGGTGAAAAATGTTTTTTTTCTCTCCTTAGTCCACTAGGACCTTAAGATCTTATTTTATGATTAACATATTTCATTAATGAAAATTATCTGGCTGGTAGTCTCTTGTGGTTTTTTAAAAACTTCTGGAAGTATATCAGTTATGTAGGAAAATAGTGAGTTCCTTATAAGAGTATTTAAACAGAGGCTGGATTATGTCAGAAATGTAGTTAAGGATTCAAGCATCTGAGAGAGAAGTAGAAAGAAGTAGGTATATCAATTATCTTAAATGTCCTTCCTAAACCTAAGATGCTCTATCAAAGTTCCAAAATTAAACACCTACATGGATCAGGGAGGTAACAAGTATAAAAAATGTAGGAGTCATGGGGTTCAGGCAGAACACATACATTTGTAAAGCAAGTAGCTTTAATTAGCTCCAGTTAATTGTTGCCAGGAAGATAGGCAAGTCCTCTTCTGATTTCACCATAAAACATGTTATTCTAATCTCTGTACTTCCTGTGGACCTGGACTTGGGGGTTTTTCTCCACAAACTCTGGGTTTGCTCCACAACTGATCAGCTAGTACTTGGCATTGATAAGTGCTATTTGTTCAAATTCTGCCTTAGAAATAAGATATTTTTAAAAATTATGGTA
The DNA here is from genome assembly GCF_048772815.1 of Callospermophilus lateralis. Classification (NCBI taxonomy): domain Eukaryota; kingdom Metazoa; phylum Chordata; class Mammalia; order Rodentia; family Sciuridae; genus Callospermophilus; species Callospermophilus lateralis. The sequence goes on from NC_135306.1 coordinate 31,497,592, forward strand.
CAGGTTAGCTTTTAAAGATTTTATGTTGCTGGCAATTTGAGTTAGCATGATGGCAGAAAATACAGAGGAAGTGGATACTGTGAGACAGTTTTCATGTTCAAGCATGTCTGTCATGTCGGAAGAATCACTGTCATATGCAGAATTATATTAAAGTCACTTGGGAAAATCTACATAACACAGATGGAGATGGAAACATGATGGAAGAGCAGTTACTTTTGGGTTTTAGGCTTAGGTGTGTTTATAATAAGCAGCATCTTTTTAAATTTCCTCAGTTCTCTGGATTTCTCGAAAATATGAAAAGTAAAAAGGGTAGACTATGTTCATTTACTCAACAAGTTGAGAGGCAATCAGGCATTGCTTTGAACTCTCATTCCTCACTTGGATTCTAAGTGATTAGAGTTATAAAAGCCATAAAAGTTCTTTATGTACTTTGAAAAACAAATAAAAATTAGCTTTCAGTTATATGTATTTATAAATTTCATCTCATAATTCATAGCATTTAGAATTTGCAGGTGTATAGTTGATACTTACTACATGTTTGTTGAATTAAAGGTTACAGGCTGAGTACTAAGTCTAAAGAGTGAGAAGGATCAAAATTTAATTTCTTGGAGTAATGAGTTCACACAAATGAGTACCTGCTCTTTTTTAATTTCCCATTTCAACTACACATGGGCTCTGTCAGAGAGGGAGGTGAGTGGCTAGTGGTAAGAGCACTGCCCTAGCAGTCAGGAGATCTAAGTGAAAGTCTTGGCTCTGCCACTGTCTAATTTTGTCATCCTGGAAAAGCCATTCTTTTAGGGTACGTTTTAGCATGATTTTTTTTGTGTGTGCTAGTGTTCTTTTGTAAACCATTTTTTTAGTAACCGAAAATCAAAACCACTTTCTTAAAGTGCCATAAAATGCAAGGGCATCATTAACTAATTATAAAACATGCCAGTATAATAAATGGTGTAATAATTATAACGGTACAAAACGAGTGGTGCTGTAGTCTCACACAAAAAGAAATTCTGATTAGGAGGACTAAAAGATCGGTTCGTTGTTGCCATGTCAGAGATGACAAATGTCAGAGATGATGACATTTGAGATGGAATTACAGAAAGAGAAGAGGGTAAGCCCATTTCAGGCAGCAGGAAAACTGGAGCAAAGGCAAGGGAGAACCACAAAACATTCAGTGCCTTCTTGGTGCTTCGTGGTGATTATGTGGCTACCCTTTGGAGCTCGAGGACTGGTTTACACAAGGTGCTGGCGATCTACCGGGGCCAGGTTAACATCCTTGACCGCTTGGCTAAGGAATTTCGTAATTATTCTGTATGAGTCATCCAGGTGTTAGAAGCAATCAATCTGTCACTGAGCTTTACAGTTTACAACGTGCTTTCCCGTCCCTTACCAGATCGATTCCTCACATGAGCCCTCAGAAACAATAAGGAATAGTCACTGACTCCTAGTTCATAACGGAGGATTTAGTGCAGAAGAAGAGGAAGCAGGCAAGGAGGCCAGCGATAAAGGCTCAAGGCCACACAACTCAGGAGGGCCAAGGGTCTGCGGCAGCGGTCAGGACGGTGCACAGCGATCAATCTGAGCTTCCCCAGCCAGGCCCCTTACTACTCACCCTCGCCTCCTCCAGGACTGACGTCCGGGGGGCGGCTCTAGGAGGCACGACCCTCACGGGGCCGTCCCTCTCGCCAGGCCAGGACACTACACCGCAGGGTCAGACCCCAAGGCGCTGACGCGGGAGAGCCTCAGAAGGCCGCCCGAGGGGCTCGGCCACACAGCCTTCTGGGAGCTGTAGTTCTTATCCTGAGAAGCTAGGAGGCACACCACCCTCCGCCCTTTCAATCCCACAGGGCCCCGCGCGCAGAGGGCTCGGTGGGACTAGGCCGAGGGCCTCCTGGGAAAGGGAGTTCCAGATGTCCGATGACTTGCTCGGCGAGGGAAGCGCAGGACTACATTTCCCGACGTGCCCCGGGGTAGACAGGACCCGGAAGTGAGGGCGTGCGAGGCCTCTCTGGAAGTTGTCCCGGGTGTTCGCCGCTGGAGCTCCGGGTCGAGAGGACGAGGTGCAGCGCCGGGAAAATCCTCTACTGCTGCTGGCTCCCGGAGCCCAGCCCTTTCCTAACCCAGCCCAGCCCAGCCCAGCCCACTCCCAGCCGCCAACGCCCGTCCCTGCTGCGGACCCCAGCGTTACCATGAATCCTGCCGTCTTCCTATCTTTACCCGACGTCAGATGCTCCCTGCTGCTCCTGGTGAGTGAGTGGGGGAATGACAGACCTTTCGGCCGACTCTGGGACGCCTCCCGCCATCGCCGAGGGGGCACCACTGCTGCCCCTGCATTCCTGTCTTTCTCCGATGACCAGGAGTGCACTCTTCTCTGCTGCCTTCACTTTCTCCATTTGTCTGTCGGCTCCCTAGGCCTGGGGTCCTGGAGGCCTGAGGAACCGCGGTCGGGGTTGGGACCTGTAAACAAGAGAATTAGTTCTTGAGGAGTGGTACATGGGAAGGTCACCATGAGGAGCTCTCCTTTACCGCCGGGCTGCAGGGCTTGTTTCAGTTTTGAGGGTGTGTGGACCTGGTGGAAGCCTCAGTGCAAAAGGACGGAGGATAAAACCTAGTGTATTTTCCCCCCTCCCCCTTCTCCATTTGGGAAGGCTGTGAAGTCGACAGGTGCTAGGGTCGTGCAGATCTCACTCTAGAGCCCTGAAACGGTGCCCAGGTTGGCAGAACCCTCTGTTGTGGCTTCATAGGATTGGTTGGGAACCCGGAACTGGAAACTGATTTGGTGTCTACTGGGGAATAAAGGTTTGCAAATATGGAGAATGTGATTATCTAACAAGCTCAACTCAAGGCCTCCTTCAGATCTTTACAACCTCCCATGAAGCATATTTCTTTTCTCTTTTGTCTTGAGACCAGGTCTTCTGCAAACACATGCATTCATTAACTTTCTACTCTGCTCAGTGTCATCCCATTCTATAAAGGAATCTTTCCCTAGTTCCTCTGACTCCAAAGTACATCTTGATTGTGTAACCTAAGTGACCTAGGATTTAGGTAAAATTCAGACAAAAGTGAAGGGCCAACTCAATGTGACAAAATGATGGGTGTTTAATTGGGTAATTATTATAGTACAATATTTGAAACTACTTTAATTGTAGTTTTTAGAAAGCCAAATTTAAAATGAAAATTATTGAGTAAAAACCACTTTCTTCACAATCTAAGGAACATAGTTAAGTAACCCACAGGAACTGGGGATTGGACTCAGGAGCTCTCATATGCTAGGCAAGTGCTGTACCACTGAGTTAAATCCATAGCCTTAGAAACAGGTTTTCTTAACTTACATTGCTTACTCCGTCTTATCACCTTAAAGATTTACTATTTGTATTTGAAGTAGTTTTCTTTTTCTTTGTGACTTGTAAGCCATGTTTAAAAGCCATATATGGATACTACTAGGTCCCTTTCAGATAAAGCACTATAAAAAACTAGATGAAATGGCAAAATACTTTTTTAAAAATATATTTTTAGTTGTTGATGCACCTTTATTTTATTTATATGCAGTGCTAAGAATCGAACCTAGTGCCTCACACACTTTAGGCAAGCACTCTACCACCCAGCTACAACCCCAGCCCTGGCAAAATACTTTTGAGAACTCAACACTGTATATTAACATGGTAATATTAAATGATGGTACATCTTTCTTTCTTTTTTTTTTTTTTTTTTTTTTTTTGTACCAGGGATTGAATCAGGGCCCTTGACCGCTGAGCCACAATCCCCAGCCCTATTTTGTATTTTATTTAGAGACAGAGTCTCACTGAGTTGCTTAGCACCTCACCATTGCTGAGGCTGGCTTTGAACACATGGTCCTCCTCCCTCAGCCTCCCTAGCTGCTGGGATTACAGCAAGTAGCTATCTTTTGATGATCTCAAGAATATCTTAGAACATACCACTTTATGCCTGAAAATCCTTTCTGGATAGGTAACTGAATACAAAAGTTCAGTGTGATAACTATTTTCTGTGCTTTGATGTATGTTAAAATATATTCATTCAACCCTTTCTACTTATTTTTGTTTCTGAGATAGGTTTATTCAGGGTTGAAAATGATCGTCTTCAGCTTTATTCTTTGTATTGTTCTTTCTGCATTGATTGTGTACAAGAGTTTTGGAAATAAGGCTACATTGGAATGAAATTGGATCATATATCCTAAGTAACCTCTTCTATGGTTCAAAGTAGCAATAAGATATACCAGCTAAATGATGGTATATCTTATTGCTACTTTTCATAAATATACAACAATGAATGATTTCTGTATAGAGAAGAATATTCTCTGTAGTGCTTTATTATTATTTGGTGATTTTTAAAAATATACTGTGATTCTTTATTCCTTCTAGAAATGTTGCAACAATACAATTATTAGAGACCAATTTCTCCTTAAGGAACTAGATACTAATCTTTTTCTTATCTATAAAATGACTTAAAATTGTCTTATAAATTATTTTAAAGTTCCTTAAAAGTACAAAGGGCAAAACTCTTAAGACATTGGAAAGAAAAGTTGAAACATTGAATACGAAACCTATATCAGATACACTTTCCTCAAATAATATTCTTTGGTTGTACAGCTAAGTTAAATGAAAAAGAATTTATTTAGAAATAACTCATGCTTTTCCTAGAAAACCTACCAACCCTGTTAAGTATATAAAGGAACAGTTTTTTCCAAATAAAATCTCGATTTAATTAAATTTTAGTTAGCATTTTGTATACCTTTTTAAGCAAATGTAGCAGATATTTTAGAGAATACTTGTAAAAGTTAATGTGCTGGAAAATAAAGCCCCAGAAAAGACTTAATAAACCAGAATTACAAGTCATACTAGATTTAGTTTGAACACAGTGTTTACCTACTTTAATAATTTCATACTACTTAACAAATGTTTATAAAATGTCTATCTAATCACAACTCTAATTACCTGATGATTCTGTCAAATGATGGAACCTGCTTAGTCAGTGTTAACCTGTTTAATAAATATATTCTTTATTTTATCCAATGTACTTTTTTAAACATTCTCCAACTATCCCTCAGGTCAGTTTTTTCCCTTGTATTTCCTGCTATAAATAGTCATATATTCTCTTTCCACAGTTAAGTTTTTTTCAGGCATTTTATGCATCATCTCTAAAGAACTAGATCTACTTAAGTTAGTAACATTTGTATAATAACAGCTGAAGCACAACCTAAGCTTCTGGAGGCAAGTAACTATCTTTTTGCTGATCTCAAAAACATCTTAGAACATACCACTTTATGCCTGAAAATCCTTTTTGGATAGATAACTGAATACAAAAGTTCAATGTGATAACTATTTTCTGTGCTTTAAGGTATGTTAAAATATATTCATTCAACCTTTTCTACTTGTTTTTGTTTCTGAGATAGGTTTATTCAGGGTTGAAAGTGATCATCTTCAGCTTTATTCTTTGTATTGTTCTTTCTGCATTGATTGTGTACAAGAGTTTTGGAAATAAGGCTATATTGGAATAAATTGCCTCATATATCCTAAGTAATCTCTTCTGTGGTTCAGAGACTTTTAGCACTCTGCTCCAGTTGCTTTATTGAAGATGTTTTCTCAATTTCTTGATAAATGTGTTTATATATAGTAGTCCTAATTGCTCATGCCTGAATGCTTAAGACTTATCGGTGTTGCTCCTGGTTTGTTCAGTGTGCGTAGGGAGCTGGGAGAAGTTGTTTAGTTTAGGAAATTAGGTGAATTAGAGAGCTAAGTAAACATTTATTTAATTAAAATTCTGTAAGTATCTTAAAAGTAAATACAGTAGAACTCAAAAGTTGTCATTTTTTAACCGTTAATGCCAATAAGTACAGTTTCCAATCTTCAAGAAAAGTATTTCAGGGGGCATGTAGTTCATTTTATAACTAAGTGAGTTATTTATCCTGCTGATATAATTTCCTTCATAACAGTGGCTTATAATACCTGACTTAGGATCAGCTGAGACAATTTTAATGAAATAATAACAGGGTGGAGCTCAGTGGTAGAATGTGTTCAGTTTCCAGCACTGAAAAACAAAACTGAAAATATCATGGCCCTACACCAGATCAGTTATATCTGTGGGACCCAGGCATTAGTTGTTTAGAGAAAATTCCCTGTAATATCATTACCACATTTTGAAAAATTAATCAAATATTTTGTTAGTGTTTAGATTTTCCTGATTATGTTCATTTTTTAAAAAAAGTTGTTTTTAGTTGTCAGTGGACATTTATTTTATTTATTGATATGTGGTGCTGAGAATTGAACCCAGTGCCTCACACATGCTAGTCAAGCGCTCTGCCACTGAGCCACCACCCAGCCCAGATTATGTCCATTTTTTAAAAAACAGACTGAGCAGGGATGGGGTTATGGCTCAGTGGTTGAGCGCCCACCTAGCATGTTGAGGTGCTGGGTTTGAATCTCAGCATCACATATAAATAAATAAAAAATAAAGATATTTACTGTCTACCTACAACTAAAAAAATAAAATTAAAAAAAAAAACAAAACAGACTGACCAAACCAGGGGCCATATAAGGTGTATACATTCCAATTGATTGATGTCTCTCTTATGAAACATTTTTTTTTTTTTTTTTTGGTGTTAAAAATTGAACCAGGGGCCTCACACATGCTAACCATGAACTGTACCAAGCTATACCCCCATGCCAAAGTTTTAAATTTATAGGATCTCTCTCCATCTCATCTTTCTTTCTTATAAATTTCTTTAGGAAACAGTCCTGTAGAATTTCTCACATTATGGTTATTACTGATAGTCCTTGTGGTTTGGATTTTTGTTTTTCTGTTCCTTATGTTTGGTATAAATTTATAATTCAGTGCAAGTAATTTTAACCAATATATATGGTTTACTCATATATATGGTTAAGTTCTTTTGTTTTATTTATTTTTCAATTTTTAGTTTTTTAACATTTATAATCATGTGAATCTACTGCTTTCAGATTAAATGCAAAGGCAAATATGAGAATCTTGTCATCTTTTATTAAACCAGATCTTAGATTTGCAGTAACTTAAATAATTTCATACTTCTCTCTAAAATCTATTTTGCTTAGGAAATAAGTTGTTTTTCATAAGAGATGCTATTTATGTTAACCTATTGTTGGTCTATTATTGTTAATTTGATAACAAATATGCTTTTTAAATTTCCAAAAATTTAATAAAATTTACTGCTTCCAAAGCAAGAAGTAAATGTATAGTTTATGGAACTTTGTACGTGTTGTTGATATTATGAAATCCTACATATAGGGATTAGGCCATTTTGTGATCTTGCCACCAATGTAAGTTTTTCTATATCCTTAGCAAGTTATGATGTGGGTCTGATAGGTGGGAATTGGTATATCAATGTCTTTTAATTTGCTCCTTTTTAATATGAGTGTGATTGAGTTTTTTTAATTTAAATGTCATTTGTGTATTTTTATGTGAAGTATCTTCCTACCTATGAGATTGTTGGTCTTCTGTTTCTGTATGCTGCACACACACACTGAAAGAGACAGTAGCCCTTTATATTATTGTTATTTGAATCTATGATGTACTCAATGTTGAGAGACACTGGAATGGACTACCCTGTCTGAATTAAGTAATGTGTCTAATGAGTTAAAATTTATAAAAGCTTTGGAGAATGTGTCTCATTTCACAGTAGTGAAAACATTTCCTAAACTGTAAATCATGGTTTTCAAAGAGCTTTATAATAGTTCAACCTATAGATGCACTATAATTCACCGTCTTTTATTAAAGATGTTTGGATTGTTGGTTATTTCTGTTTTTTTTCAGTGTTATAGAAAATGTACAAAAGAAAAACATACAATGATGATGTTCACTGCAAATCTCCAAATATATCATTGGGATACTTTTAAAATTATACTTATTGAGTCACATGTGATATTTTTTGTTTGGAGTTTCTAATACATGGTACCAAATTGCTCTACTGGAAAGTTGTACCTATGTGAATTTCTGCCAACAGTGCCACTTCCTCACATTCTAATCAACAGGGAGTGCTTTTATAGTCTGCCAATTTAGTATACCAAAAGATAATATATAATTTCTATTTACATTTATTATAACCAGAATTGAATTTTTGCACATTTATTGAGACTCCGTATTTCTGTGAGGGAGGGTGGGGAGAGGGAGAGAGAGAGAGTGTGTGTATGTGTGTGTAACTTGTTCATGTTATTTGTCCTCTTTTCCAAAAATCAGTTACTCCTCCTTCCTCCATTAACTCAGAATAAATGTAGTCAGAAGATAAACTTTAAGAATAATGGAAGGTGTTATTCCTTTGTTCATTAGTATCCCTCAAAGAGGTAGCACTGTGCAAAGAAATATCAGGACATCTATGTGCAAGTTCCAAACTCTTCCATTTAACACAGTAACCTTAGATAAATTTTCTAAATTGAATATGTAGTCATAAGGTAAGCACATTGGATTTGATGATTCAGTAATTCTTTATATACTCTGCTTGTTTTCAAAAAGGGTATTCCTCTGATTTTCTCTGTTTTCAAAAAGGGTATTCCTCTAATTTCCTCTGTTTTCAAAAAGGATATTCCTCTGATTTCCTCTAAGTTGTAGACTTCCTTAAGTTTGAATACTTCCTTAAAATTTTTTGCTTTTTCACAAGTTATAGCACTGTGCCACTCACCCTGTTGTACATATAAAGGGAAGTGTGCTTTGGTTACAGCTTTTCTGATATTGATCACTGCTGTGCTCTGTTTCATCTAGCCAAGGAAATGATTACAAAGTTTGATTTTTAATAGCATTTATTAATCCTTAGTCTACTTTTGATCTGGTAGAAGGGAACTATCTATATATTCCAGGCTGCAGGAAGCTACTGTTTTTTTTTTTTAATTTTATTTTTTATTCTATTTTGTTATATATGACAGCAGAATACATTACAATTCATATTACACATATACAGCACAATTTTTCATATCTCTGGTTGTATACAAAGTATATTCACATCTTTCTTGTCTTCATATAAGTACTTAGGGTAATGATGTCTGTGTCATTCCACCATCTTTTTATACCCTTGCCCCCTCCCTTCCCCTCCCATCTTCCCATGCTCTCCCTCCCAACACCACTATGAATCAGCCTCCTTATATCAGAGCAAACATTTGGCATATGGTTTTTTGGAATTGGCTAATTTCACTTAGCATTATATTCTCCAACTCCATCCATTTACCTACAAATGTCATGATTTTATTCTCTTTTATTGCTGAGTAATATTTCATTGTGTATATATACCACATTTTTTTTTATCCATTCACCTATTGAGGGGTATCTAAATTGGAAGAACCTGCTCTTTATCATTACTATTTTTTCTTTCCTTTTGTCACTTGAATGCCTATTTGCTATGAAAGAGAAAAAGATGATTGATATGTAAATCATGCCTCCAAGAAATTTGTCATTCACTTGGGGAGAGAAGATGTATATGTAAATAATTAGAATACCAAAAGGAAAGTGATACCTGAAAGTAATTATAGAGATGGGTTGTAGATATTCAGAGGGGATTGTGAGCCTAAGCATGCTTCTTCCAAGTAGCTTTACTTACTGAATCAGAATCTGTACTGTACACTTACCCAGGTAACCAAATGTACTTTAAAAAGTTTGAGAAGTATCATTGTAGGTGTTTGTAAGAAACAAATTAGTTCTCAGTGGAGGGTAGAGCAACTTTTTTGAAAAAGATGAATTTGAGTATTGACTTGAAGGGTTAATTGATTGGTTAATTTTTAGACATGAATGGAATGAAGAACAAGGGCTATCTATGAAATATTTTACGTGAGTACTTTTTTGTTTGTTTGTTTGTTTTTGTAACAAAGTCTTCCTATCTGGTTTGCTGACATGGCTAAATATAAGAATTGCTTCTAAAGAAGCTGGCAAACCCTTTGCCCAACTTCCATAACAGTTATCAATTTAGCAAAAATAAGAATCCTGGTTTTTAGTGAATTCTCATCATCATCAGATTAACAGGGGATAGGAAAAATGCCACTTCCAATGAGTCTTGCCTGTGATGCCATGGGCCTCAGGTCAAATCATTCTATAACTGCTTTGTAAATCCTCAGTGATATTGTGGTCAGAATCTCTATGATTTCTCTAGCCTTATGATTATGTCATTATGTAGAACCTTGAGCATTGTACTGAACTCTAATTTTAAAAGTTGCTTGAATTTGTAGACATTAACATTACTAATACAAAAAAGAAAGAGGAAATCATCTCAAAAAAAAAACTTCCTAGTATTTGAACTAGAGAAAACTAGGCTGAGGCTGAGATTGTAGTTCAGTGGTGGAGCACTTGCCTAACACCACATTCTCAGCACCACATAAATAAACAAACAAACAAACAAATAAAATATTGTGTCCATTTACAACTAAAAAAATTTGTTTAAAAAAACTAGGCTGAATATTAGAGTGCCAGTGATTTTTCCATTTCTTCTTCAAGATTGTCACAGTCTGATAGTAGGACCTTTGGTAATTGTATTTAACAAGTCTTTGAGAATCAGAAGAGTTTTTGACCTTAGAAAAAGAGTTGGACCCTTTTTATTTTTTAGGAGACTATCACTACTCAGTTATTTATTGGGAATGAACATAAGAACATGAATGGGTGATGTGTACTAATAATGATTGAAGTTATACTTATCTAAAGTTGTCCTATAAATTTAAATTCACTTAAATTAAATAAAAGTTCCATTCCTCAGTCACAGTAGCTACATTTGGAGTACATAATCTGGTACGTCCAGTGTGTGAAGGTGCACATTATGGATCGTGGAATGTATTTTATCATCCCAGAAAGTGCCATCCACAGGAAGTGAATAGTGCTGTTCTAGAGCAAGATAAAGTGAGCTAAAGAATGGGGAAAATTACTCCAGTAGTGTTTCAAAGCTTTGAGGAATGGATATCTTGTTCATTCATGGGACAGCAGTAATCTGGAAAATGTCAGTCATCTTGTCAGTGAAATAGATTTGGATTTCCGTATCCTAGTGGTTAGGGAGGCATCAGTTAAAATTTGAAAATAAGAATTTGAGTCTTAGTGTTCATTTTCTTATACACCTTCCCTTTCCTCCCCACACCTTTTACTGGTGATCTGAGGGCCTCCTGTGTGCTAGGCAAACGCTCATCCTTAGCACTTTTTATTTTGTTATAATACAAGATCTCACTAAGTTGCCCATACCGACTTTGAATTGGTGATCCTCATGTCTGTCTCCCAAGTTGCTGGGATTACAAGTGTGCCTTCTAATGCCCAGCTCTTCTTATTATTTACAAGGTTATTTAGGCAATTTCCCTCTGGAGGATTTGTTTTCTTAGCTGAGTGTAAAGTAGGGTTGAGTAGACTGTTTCTCTCAACTCTAATGGAATGTGACTGACTTTGGGATTTGAAGGTCTGCAATTTGGTGAAATCCCACTTGAGGGGATTTCATCATCATACTTTAAATGATGCTTTAGGAGAAAGTTTACTGAATAAGAACATATCTACATTGTAGTTAGTAAAATTACCTGTAAAAATATGGCCTGTTGATGTTTTTAAGGGTTTGCCTTGGATATCAGCAGTGTTTCTCTACTATATTAAAATATCATTCTGCGTGTGACTGGGGAGTGAGGTGTCACACTTGAAGTGTGGAAAACACTATTGTGATCACTTAAGATTTTAAACCAAGAGTTCCTTACGTTTTCCTATTAATGATATACTTTCACGATACAGAAAAGCATAATAAAGACGTGCATATACCAACTGATGATAGCATTTTAGTATATAGCCTTCTACGTTTTTTGGTGCATATTTGAATGGATTTCTAATAGTTATATATGTTGAACAATATAAGGTTAGGCTCTTGTTCATTCCTGGTGGAGAGAGGTAGATATTAGTTCATGGGAATATAGACAGAAAAGATATCACTTGTACATGTACTTGTACTCCTACCACTTGGAAGTGACTACTAGCCTGACAACGTACCTCAGAGTTACTTGACCTTGAGCTTCCATTTTCTAAGTGAGAGATGGGGATAAAGACCTCTTCTACAAAGTTGTAAATGTATCTATAGTACATCTGAGGAAATTCTTCTGGTATCTGCTACATAGTAGGTGGTGAGTAAATGTTAGGATTAGGGGAATCAGCAAATGAGTAGATGATTAAAAATATTTTTCAAGTTGCCCATCCAGTCATATTGAAATTGTGTACACTGAAGTAATGAGCTCACAAGACTAGCTTTCATCCACTCTGGTCTTCTGATCCTACTGTTCTACTGACAGAAGCAGCTTAAAAATGGGACAGTAAGTGAATAAATGATCTACTTAACTCTGTTTTACAACTATACCCAATTAGTATTGTACTTATTCATTGTATAATTATGAAACTAGTTTAATGGAGGTAATTGTGTTTTGTTGAAGAGTCCACTGGTTTTAGGATTTTAAAAGGCCTGGGGTTGGGGATGTGGCTCAAATGGTAGTGTGCTCGCCTAGCATGCATGAGGCACTGGGTTCGATTCTCAGCATCACATAGAAACAAAATAAAGATATTGTGTGTGTGTGTGTGTGTGTGTGTGTGTGTGTGTATATACACACACACACATACATACATGCCTGGATACTTACCTAGCAGGGGAGATACCATGATCATGAAGTTGGTTTTCTCAGGGTGAATCTCATCCATTGCACTCTGGATGTTCTGACCCCAGAGGCTTCCCCAAATGTGGGAAACTCAATTGCATAATTTGTGGTAGTGGGAGACTTCATTCAAGGTTTCCCCAATTAAAAGAAGAAGAAAAAAAAATACTTGGGTTTGAACCCTGTTCTGCCACTAATTTGGATAAGTCACTTAGCTTATTTGGATCTTATTCATTTAACAAATATTTTGCTTTTACTATATGCTAGACACTACGAAATTTTGATTTTCTTATTTGTAAAATAGGAGTATGATTCCTCTTTCAGCCTCAGAGTTTCTATGATGATGCAGAGATATCAAATTGAAGTTAATAATATGTTTGTAAACTATAAAAATAGTTTATTATTAGCAATTTATTTGCTTTTGTATTAAAAGTAGAAAAGCATATCAAGTTGGATCTTTATTTCTATCAATCATAATTACCTTTATCACTATTTTGATAAAATCAGGGAAAGTGACAAGTTGATAAGCCCTTTAAGAAACCACTACTATTTGGAATCAGACTTTTAAAATAAAAAGCATCATCCATTTATTCATTTCAGAGGATCAAAAGAGAGTACAGTGGGCTGGGGTTGTGGCTCAGTGGTAGAGTACTTGCCTGGCATGCATGAGGCACTGGGTTCGATCCTCAGCACTTCATATAAATTAGTGAATAAAAATATGCTGCATGCTTCAAATACATATTTATTATTTGGATTCTTTCTCTAGAAGGCTAATTGTATAATATACATCTGTCTCAGGGAGAGTTGATGCATTATAGAAGTAGTTCTAGAATGTGGTTTTCCAGGATTATTAATAATACTAGAAGGTAGAGAGACTTTGAAGCTAGAAAGACTTGCTTCATTTCTGGCTCTCTCTCTTTTTTAGCTGTATGATATTAGACAATTTTCCTTCTCTTTCTGAGCCTCAGTTTTTCTGACTTAAAAGTGGAACTAATTATTTGTAAGGCTATAATATTAAGATACAGTGTCCTCAGGGTACTACATTGCATTGTGTCTGGTATATAGGAGATGTTTGTTTTGTAAAGTATTGGGTAGAGAAGAGCAGGTACTGGACAAATGGAGTCACTGTGAAATGGAGAAAGTGTGATGGACGTGGCTAGTGCTTGTGCTGACCATCCTTTTGTGACTGTACTGTCTTTTTTAAAAATATATATATTTGTAGTTGTTGATGGCCTTTTTATTTTATTCATAATTTATATGTGGTGCTGAGAATCAAACCCAGTGCCTCATGCATGCCGGGCAAGCACTCTACCACTGAGCCACAACCCTAGCCCAACTGTACTCCCTTTTGACCCTCTGAAATGAATAAATGGATGATGCTTTTTATTTTTAAAAAGTCTGATTCCAAATGGTAGTGGTTTCTTAAAGTGCTTATCAACTTGTCACTTTCCCCTGGTTTTTATCAAAATAGTGACAAAGGTAATTATGATTGATAGAAATAAAGATCCAACTTGATATGCTTTTCTGCTTTTAATACAAAAGCAAATAAATTTCTATAAGTGGTATGGTGAAAGTGGGGAAGTAAGCTTTTGCTCTCACTATTTGAAAGGTATCATTAGTTTCATATTTCTAGAAAAGCATCATTTCTATTACTTTGAGCATTCAAAATCATTCAAAAACTGTAAAACTATATCTCTGACTTGTAATTGACTAGATATGGAAAATAATGATGATCCTTAGAAATATATAATCTTTCTCCAGTAAGGGAAGAGTAGATTATTACTGCAGACTTTGGGTCACTGAAAATATGAAAAAAATAAAACTCCTATTTGTATAAGTGTGGAAGATTCCAAATTTCTGGTGTATAGCTTTATTTGCTCTGATAGTCTGATTACATGCACAGTATTTAGCCCTTAAACATTGCTTCCAATAGATTGTAAATTTATTTACACAGAAAGCATGTGTAATATTTACTACTTTTAGTAAGTTTTGGCCTTAAGCCAAATCTATTATAACAAATCTTTTGAAATTTGGATACTGTGATGAAAGTATTTAGTGACAATCCATTGGCAGATGAAATAATTTATGATAGGCATTTCAGTTTAGATTAAGAAAAGTTTATTGTATGGTTTTACTTTTCTAAAGTAAATTTTCTAATCTCATAATACTTAAACCGTCCATTATTGGAAAGATCAGGAATTGGTTGGAAGAGAGGGAAATTGTATTTTCCAGTCCACAGTTAAGAAGAACTCCTTGGTACACAATGGTTATTATCTTCAACAAAAGAGTGATTTAAGACATAACAATATGAAACTAGTTTAATGGAGGTAATTGTGTTTTGTTGAAGAGTCCACTGGTTTTAGGATTTTAAAAGGCCTGGGGTTGTGGCTCAGCGGTAGAGTGCTTGCCTCCTACATGTGAGGCCCTGGGTTCAATCCTCAGCACCACATAAAAATAAATAAGTGAAATAAAAGTATTATAAAAAATAATAATAATAAAATAAAATATGGGTCATTGACTTATCACTATCTACCTTGAAAAACAAACAAACAAAAAAACCATAACAACATGAATCTTCAAGAAATAGCTTTTAATTCTTAGAAATATCCAGTGTTGTGTCGTGTCGTGCAGCAAAATAATCAGATTTACATTGCACATAAGGCTGCTGTGTTTGATGTCTTTCTAGCTTACTTTATTTGGGGAATACTCATTTGAGTAGTAGTATCTAGCTTTTCTGGGTCATCCACTTCTAATGCAAGTGGATTGTGGTATTTGAGGAAACAGCAGAGAGCTTTTTTATATTTCTTTCTTTTTTTTTTTTTCCACAATTTCTTTTAATATTTATTTATTTATTTTTAGTTTTCGGCGGACACAACATCTTTGTTTGTATGTGGTGCTGAGGATCGAACCTGGGCTGCACGCATGCCAGGCAAGCGCGCTGCCGCTTGAGCCACATCCCCAGCCCTATATTTCCATATAAGTAGTTAGTTAATAAAGATTCCTGAATATTGTGAAGATAGTATAAAAGATGTTTTCTGAGTGGCCTTAAATGCACTTTTATTTGTGTTGTTTAAAGGCTTTTTAAGGTTTAAGAAAGGCATAGGGTGTCTTTAGGGTACATTTTCTTTTAAGAGAAAGCAGAGTTCTTGTTTTCAAAGTTTATTGACTCATTGTCAGAGACTGGGATAGTTTATATCAATAAATCATATTAGGTAATTAAAACCAGTACCAATAAAAGAAACCAAATGTGTGTGTAAATATAATTTTTTTCTTTTTTTGGTATTGGGGGTTGAACCCAGGGGCACTTAACTGCTGAGCCACGTCCCCAGTCCTTTTTAAATATTTTATTTAGAGACAGGTCTCACTGAGTTGCTTAGGGCCTCTCTAAGTTGCTGAGGCTGGCTTTGAACTCGCAATCCTCCTGCCTCAGCCTCCTGAGCTGCTGGTATTACAGGTGTGTGCCACCATGCCTGGCATAACTTTTTTTTTTTTAAATGGAAATCATTAAAAAATAATGGAAGCATTTCTCTTTAAATATAAATATAGATGCTGAAATTATATTTGTTAGTACTTTTGCCGTAAGTCTGGAATGACACCTTTTATCAAGGATGAATAGTTTCATCTGTTGAGGACAGGCAGAGCCTATGTGACTGTGTTTGCTTTGCATCTGTGAAAACTTTTAAGTTTGTAAATTGAAAGTTTGTAAGTAGAGGACCCTCTTTCTCTTCCTGGAGGCTATAATTTTTCTGTAAAGATATTTTTTCTTACATATTTCTAAGAACTTTACAGTTCAGGAAAATTATTCCCTTTCATATGTTTTTTTCAGATTCTTTTCTCTTTTTTGTTTATTCTATTTTTTACAGCATTTTTATAGAGTGTGCTCATACGTGTATGTTTAACCTTTTATTTTTGGATTATAAATATTAGAAAGACCTTCCTCATTGTAAGGTGTAGAAGTAATTCTCACATGTTGTAGGGATGAATATAATTTTCCTATTTATCAGTAAGTGAAATTATTGGAGAAATTTTAGTGAACATTTTGTTTTTAGTAATTCAAACAACAGTTTTCATATAAGAAGTCTATAGTCTTCTAAATGGATCACTTAGTCAAATAAGTATCAAATGTGAAGCCTACAAAAATATGTAATTTATAATTTTTTTTCTGTATCCTGAAATGTAAAGAGAACATTAAAATAGAATCAGAAACTTTAGAGATTATTCAGCAATAAATTATCTGTTTACTGCTTAACTCATCTCACTTCCCTATTCAGTTCTTTAGCCCCATTATTCTCTTATAGTCTCTGTTTTCTTTAGGTCAGAATAGTAGTTATTCACAATTACAAACTTGAAGGGGGTAATAGTTTATCTAGCTGTAGAGTATTCTCCCCTTCTACTTTATGCATGGCAGTCCTTGACAACTATGTTCTTGACAAATGGCCATTTCTTGACAAATGGCAGAATGGCCATTTGTCTTCAGGTTGAAAACTTGCTACAGTAGAGGTCTTACAGGAAAATCCAATCTGTTGTAAAGTCATGCCACTAGAAAGTTTTGCCTCACAGAGCTGAACACATGCACCTTTCTCTTCTACATGTTGATCACAGTTCTACCAGTAGAGCTCACCAAGAACCTATCCACCAATTCTTGTACAGGCTCATGGCATCCTCAAATGAAAACCCTTGGGGATGGAAGCACTGAGCCAAGTAGGGCCTACAGGAAATTGATGACAGACACATCTTGCCCTTTAAGAGCTTATAGTCTACTTATAGAGATTTTCATGATGAAGCAAAAAAAAAAAAAAAAAAAGAAAAGACATGCCACAAATACTGTAAAGTTTCTTTCTAGAAAGTATTCTAGAAAAATTAGTGCAGAAAAAGGACAGAGAACACTGACTAGGTTAGATGAATAGAGTTGTTTCTATGAATGAAGTTAAGTGATTAAGACGGGCTCTGGAAGTTCAAGTTGTATAACATTGGAAGATAAAGTTCTGGTAGGTTAGGGCCAAAATGTGAAGAGCTGTGGACTTGTCCTCCAGTGAGCTGCCTTAGAAATTTGGTTATAGGGAGCTAACATAGTCCAGGTTTTTTAAAAAAATTTTTAATTAAATATTTTTTTATACCAGGGATTAACACAGCCATTTAACCACTGAGCCATACCTCCAGCACCCCACCCCTCTTTTGAGACAGGGTTTCACTAAGTTGCTGACACTAGTATTGAATTTGCTATCCTCCTGCCTCAGCTTCCTGAGTCTCTGGGATTACAGGTGTGCATCCCCATGCCTGAATAGTCCAGCATTTTAATAAAGATGAATATAATAGCAGAGCATGTACAGATGAATAAAATATTTAATATAACGACTGCCACTACAAGAAAAACAAAACTTTCTATATATTAAGACAAAAGAAAATCTAGTTTGACTAGGTAAAAAATTTTTTTTAATTTTATATTTTTTTGTTTGTTGATCGACCTTTATTTTATTCATTTATTTATATGTGGTGCTGAGAATTGAACCCAGTGCCTCACACATGAGAGGCAAGCACTGTACCACTGAGCCACAACCCCAACCCAGTAAAAAAATTATTAAAAACCATATTAACTAAAAAAATAATTTGACAGAAATAAGACCAAACACGTCTACCATACCAATAACCATAAGTTTAACTGACTTATTGAAATTTTTTCATATTGAAGCACAAAGTAAAGTTCAACTGCATTCTGAAAGCCAGAGATGCTTTTAAAATAATGATTTTTCTTTTATAAGAAAGTTATTCTAGAACTAATTGAATACAGAAAAGAAGAAGACTGTTGTTTCATGGAAAACAGTTTTCATTGAAGGTTGTTTACTTACCAAAAAATAATCAGGGCCATGTGTTTAGTAGTGAAATTAAGGCATTCTTTAATGTGAGCTATCTCCTTCACGTTTTGCAGTGTAGAATGTATATACCAATAGCAAAAGCTGGTAAATAGGAGGATTAAATAATTTGTTATATAATTTAGGAGATATCAGGGTGTAGTCAGCATAAACTGTGAAACTTTTTAAAAATTGCGAAGTGAAAACAGTGGCCAATGTTTAGGATACCAAAACGTTTAGTATATCAAAACAACGCAGTGTAGTATGTTGGCTGTGTTCCTGTCATACTTCCCATTTCTCCTTCATCTTCCAAATATTGTCTCCTCGTCTCAAGGTCTACCCCTGGGGGGAGCCCACATGAAGATAGGCTGCCATTTTTCCTATAAAATTTCCTGTGTTCTGAGAATGCCTGCTTTGATCCTTACAGTGTCATTTTACGTGTTTCTCTACATCCAGTGTTTCCTCTATACCAGTTGTTGGGCTTGGTTAGATTGATATTAAGTTTAATTTCTTGTTGTTAAGAACACTTAGCAAATGGTACTGTATTTCTTATTGCATCCCACCCAGAAGCATATCTGGTTTTCCCACTTTAATTGATATTAAGATTGTTCAGGGGGCTGGGGTTGTAGCTCAGTAGTAGAATGCTCACCTAGGGAGGCACTGGGTTCAATCCTCAGCACCACATCAAAATAAATAAATAAATAAAATAAAGGTATTGTCCAACTACAACTAAAACATAAATATATGTACATAAAAGATTGTTCAGTAACAATGTCCATACAGTTGCTACATGTTAAAATTAACTCAAGCCTAATTGAATACCTAGCAAAAAGGGAGTGCTGACATACAAAGTGATTCTCATTGTCCAGTGCCCAGCAGTTATTTTCTTTTTAGAATAGATAATGATTTTGTAGGAAGTATGCTTGACTCTTAAAATATTAAAGTGAGAAATCAGTTTTAATATGTAAATGAAGTCTGATGATCTCAAGTAATGTAAACTCCATATATTTGTACTACTCCCACAGTATCTAGCATGTAATAGAAGATTCAGTGAAATATTTGTAGAATGAGTGATGGAACAAAAAAATATATGAACCAAC
Organism: Callospermophilus lateralis; assembly: GCF_048772815.1. Taxonomy (NCBI): domain Eukaryota; kingdom Metazoa; phylum Chordata; class Mammalia; order Rodentia; family Sciuridae; genus Callospermophilus; species Callospermophilus lateralis. Next base: position 31,517,155 of record NC_135306.1, read on the forward strand.
GTGATATAGACTATTCGTGTTAGTCTACTTTCTGCTACTGTGACAAAATACCTGAGAAAAGGGGAAAGATTTATATTGACTCATGATTTCAGAAGTTTCAGTCCATGGTCAGTTGGCCTGTTGCCTTTGGGCCTGTGGTGAGGCATTTTATCATGGCAGGGAGTGTGTGGTAGAGGAGGCTGCTCACCTCATGTTAACCATGAAGGAAAGAGAAGAAGGGGCTGGGGTCCCTCAGTGGTCTAAATTCCTTTCAGTAGGCCTTACCTTCTAAAGGTTCCACCACCTAATGCCACAGGCTGGCAACCAAGCATAAGCACATGGCTTTTGTGGGAATTTTAACTCATTCTGTCCCAGTGAAGGAATGAATGCCTGTAGACACTTAAACTGAACAATAAATATGCCATTTGTGGTAACTTTGAAATAAATATTTATGTTTTTAAGTTTCTGCTTTTTGAGAAAAACAATAGTGAATGATTAGTGATAATATTATTAATAATATCAATCATGTCATTAGTATTATTGATAAAAATTATGTAATCAATTCTAGATTATGCTTTCCCACCTATTTTAATACATCTGTGTCAATTAAATTGAAATATTCACAGAATTGAAACTTGGGATTTAATGGGTTAAGATCTAAACCATAACAGTTCTCTTTAAGGCAACTTTGTTTCATCAGGCATCCTGGGCAGGAAGTACAGTGCATCTCAAAGTGCAGCAGTTGTAATTTTCTCTCATTTGCAATTATTTGTTCTGGAAAGTTAGGTACAAGGACCACTGCTGGTTAATATTGGGAGATAATGATAAATAGGACATTGTCTCCTCATTACTACCACTTCTCACCCCTGGGCTCCAGTGTGTGTGCAGAAAAGGGAGAAAACACTTCTCATCTTGACTTTTCTCCTCATTCCCATGCTTCATTAGTGCTGCCATTGCTACAAGTTTGGGATCTAGAAGAGCACAGTATGGTGATTTTAAGAAAAGAATCCTGTCCACACATGGAGAAACTCACACCAGCTCCAAAAATCTTTTTATATCAGGAACATCCTCTCTGAAGGTTAGACAAATACCTTGTCTCTTTCAGATAAATTAGTTTGTACCATTTTTAGATATAGCGAAGAATAAAATACATATAACATCAATTTTTTGTTTTGCTTTTTTAATTGATGCATTATATGTAATAATTAGTGGTATTTGTTTTTACATATTTGTGTACAGACATCAGTTTTTTTATTTTTTAATTTTTTTAATTTATTCATTTTAGTCACATACAGCATGAGGATACACACTGACATTTTCACAAAAGTATGGAACACAATTTCCTCCAATTCATCCTTAGCACTTTTCCCCCGCCTTCCCTCCCCCCTCCACAGTCCCTCTTCAATCCATTTACAGTTTACTTTTTTTTTTAATTGATGTCCTGTGGATTATATTCAATGTGTGGCCCCACCTTGCCGTATCCATGCATGAACATGAAAGTTCAATCAGATTCATTCTATTGTTCTTCCCTTTTCCTGTCCCTTCCTCCTCATCCTCCATCCCTTTCTTCTAGTCTACTGATCTTTCCTCTATTTTGATGAAATTCCCTCTCCCTTTTTTCCCTTTCCCTTTCTCTTTGTAGTTGTTACACACACACCTCCCCCCCTCCCCCATTTTGGATTAGATTTTGTATATCAGAGAAAACATTCGACCTTTGACATTTTGGGACTATCTAATTTCACTTAGCTCGATAGTCTCCACTTCCATCCATTTACTGCAAATGCCAAAACAGACATCATTTTTTTAATGGAAATCCATGCATGATCAAATGACTTCAAAAAATATGAATTTCAACAATTTTTGTTTCCTTATTTTTTGTCTGTGATTGCTTTTGCTGACTAGGGATTAGATTATTTAATTTTGCATTTTTTGTTACAGATTTGTTTTCTCAAACATGTCTGCACATATTTTGAGTTAGTGGAGAATTCTTATTATTGTTCTTATGTTCCTTTATAAATGCAGATTCCGCCAAAGTGGGTCGCAGTGATACTATAGGATGGTTGTAACACTAAGCAATTTAAGGGTTAAAGTAGCTTCCTAGCGTTACTCTACACTTAGTCCTATTTTTTCTTTCTCTTTGAACTTCTAGTTCATTATAATGCTTCTGGGAATACTAACACTGTGAGATGTGCCTGATTGATACCCAGCTTCAAGGCCCTTAGTCCCTGTCAGCTTCAGCATCTTTTCTCCAGGGATCTTTCAACCTCTCTAGCTCCTTGCAGCCAACTGCAAACCTTTATGCTTCTGTTGACTGCCAGCTTAATGCAAAACTGAGAATAAGAGTGGGCTGACACTGCACTCAGAGAAGTGGCCTCCAGGGAGGAGAAGCAGCCTGGGTCCCATGGCATTGGGACTTCGGGTGGTAGGCTTACTTGTCAGTCTGGATTAAAAATGTGAGAGAGCAGTTGTCTGGTTTATCACTTATTTTTTGTTATAGGGAAGAAAGTTTGTAAAGAGCTTTGAAAAATCTCTGAACAGAAAGACAAGTAAATGAAAGATTTAGTAAAAGTACACTAAGCTATTACTGCAAAAAGCCTGGTGGAAGTAATGCCAACTGAGAATAGTAATGCTACCCAGAAGAAACATCCTTTATTGACACTTCTATTTAATGTCAATTAATATGCAAAATATCTACTTAAGATGTTTTTTAAGCATCAAACAGTAAACTTTTAAAAAGTAACATCTGTGAGTTTCTAATAAGATTACAGATGCCACGTTTTTCTAAAATCACAGCAATGTACATGTCATTGGAGAATTGTCACTTGAGTCCTGCCTGTTCTTGTGTGCATATAAGAGGACCACAACCATCGTGCATAGTTTTGCATGAACTTATATGCTTGCTGCTAGAATAAAAGACTTAAGCAATGCTTCCTAAACTTTAATGTGCATAGGAATCAATCTGGGGATCTTATTAAAATGAAGGCTCTGATTTATTAATCTGAGCTGAAACCTGATGTTCTTCATTTCTTACAAGCTTCCAGGTGATGCCAGGTGCTGCTGGTTCAGGGGCCACACTTGGAATAATAAGGTTTTAAGATAATGAATTTTAAACAAATTTACTGTAAAGAAATACTTCTTATTTTCTAACTTATTTACTAAGACATTCCAATAAAGTCTGGCAAATACTTCTTGCTAACAAATAATATTTGATAACATCTTCTTGGGATTTTATTAGCCTCAGGTCCTAAAAGTTCCTAATGGGCTGGATTTTTATCCACTAATGTAACATAGCGTGCTCTCTCTCTCTCTCTCTCGCTCTCGCTCTCGCTCTCGCTCTCGCTCTCGCTCTCTCTGAGAGAGAGAGAATTTACTAATGGTTCTCTTTATTTCTTCCCAGCCTTATTAAAGTATAATTGACAAATAAAAATTACATGTATTTATAGTGTACAATATGGTATTTTGATATATGTATACATTGTAAGATGATTAAATCAAGCTGATTATCATACCTGTCACCTTACATACTTATCATTTTTTTGTGATGAGAATATTTGAGATCTAATTTCTTAGCAACTTTCAAGAATAAGATATATTATTATCAACTGTAGTCACCACACTGTGCATAATAGATCTTAAAGCTGTTTTTATATGTGGATAGTAAGTGCTGAAGTGCCTATAAATCATGCCAAAGAACAGTGTGGGGAGCCAGAGAAGGTAACACTAAGAGCTCATGACAGCTCTTAGATAATGATATAGAGGAGGGGCTTTTGTGACAGGGGTAAGATCACTTCAGAGATTCCTTGTAAGTCTATGAATTCTCACTGAGTATTTTGCTTTTTACCATCAACTAATTAAAATCAAATTGCAGTATAACTTCATTCTAATTTAATAATCTTATTTTCTTAAACATCTTCAAAACATTTCTTGGCTATATGATTTCTGGACCTTTACCTCCCACTTCTCATCTCCAGCATTGAGATGAGAATTCTCATATCTGAATTGTTAGTGTATTAACATAATCTATATCCATGTATTCATTTAATACATATTTGAATCCTTTTGTGTACAGTAGGGTATGTTAGTAGGTGATCTATGGGATAAAATTTGAATAAGGTGCAGTTTCTACTTTTGAAAGTATTAATAATCTGTTGGAGGAAGTAAGTTCTCAATACAGATATCCAGTTTGAGGATAAAATTACTATGCTTCTTTCCTTAATAAAGAATAAGAAATTAATGCCCTACAGAAAGTGCTCTACAAGTTCACAGAGGAGAGAAATGGATTGCTGTTTTCTGGAACCACAAGGAAGGGCTTCAAGAAAACATAGCTTTTGAATTGGGTCCTAAAAATTAGATAGGCTTTCTTAGCTGTTCTAAAAGAAAAAATTGCATGAGTAAGACATAGAGGCATAAGAATAATGAGACATTTTTTAAGAATTGCAGGTACTGTAGACCCCTTGCATTCTGAATTTATAACTTCTAGGATTTGTACTGTTTGTGTGACCTTTGAAAGGATCATGTAGCAATTTTTATGAGTTACTGATTTTATTTCCTTGCTGAGAGCCTAGTGTTTCAAGTCAATGAGTGAGGCTAGTGGTTGGCTTAGCATTCATATCTTAGTCCATTTTTATTCTTCTCTGTTCACTTTCATTTTCATTTTTCATTTTGTCAGATGTTATGTGAAAAGACATTTTAGCTTAAATGATTTAGGATTTGTGAAGATCTTGGTACAATTCCTCTTAGTTGCCAAGGGTCTATCAAACACAGGGTGACCATATAATTTATGCCTGAGCTGGGACCCCCTGAAGATTGAAATAGATGGTACTATTAATAAAATTCCAGGGCAGTGGACATGATCTGGGAGGGTTCTCTCAGGTAAGCTAGGATATATATGACTAATTAGAATGTATGGTTATTCTAAAAGTAGTTCATTTTAGTTAGAATATGACGTATAAATTGAAAGCAGGATGTGATTCAGGAAAGCAGGTACAAGTTAGTTTGTGAATGGCCCTAACTGCTAGGTGAAGGAGTTAAAAAACTTTTTATCTTATTCTATAGACAGAAAACCATTGGAGGTTTTTGGCAGAGGAATTGAAGTACATGAAGCAGCATTCAGAAAGATTAGTCTAGCCTCTGGGCAGAGTAAATTGAAGTGAGACATCCAATTTAGAGAGTATCATGATCGTTCCCATTAATGGTAACCACTGGTCTTAATGTACTAGGAAGTTGCATTTGTTTTTAAAATTACGTACAGAGAAACTTTAATAATTCATTTCCATGTTGTATTATTATTGGTGTTAGTTAGAAAATTCTGTTGGATTATTGCCTTGTTTAATTGTTGATTTTTTTTTTTGAGAGAGAGAGAGAGAGAGAATTTTATAATCTTTATTTTTTTAGTTTTCGGTGGACACAACATCTTTATTTTATTTTTATGTAGTGCTAAGGATCGAACCCAGCGCCCCGCGCATGCCAGGTGAGCGCGCTACCGCTTGAGCCACATCCCCAGCCCAATTGTTGATATTTTTAATAGAGAAACAGCACTGGGGCTTAGCAATGAATACCTGAATATTTATATGTAATAGTATTATAGCATGGGTATATTGTTAATATTGTAGCAATTGAGAGAATGCTTAATAAAAAGTCTTGCTGAAATTTATTTCTAAAATGCTTTATCATGTAATAAACTTTATTATTGGTATCTTTTTCAATTTGAGCTTAATATAGAGAAAATTATCAGTAACTCACATTCCCTTGCTTGCTTTTTCCCCTTTTCTCTTCCCGTCCCATGCAGCAGGTTGGACTAATGAGAAAGAAAAGCCATTTTCTACCAGGAAAACCAGAGCTTCATGGAAGAACGACTCAGTCCTTGAAGGACTAATCATGAAGTAGTGGAGAAGAAGATATTCTGGGTAGAGCAGACCATGTATGCAAATAGAGGGAGGCAAAAAAGTGGGGCTTTTTTTGGGAGAAGCAGCTGTCTGATGGGTGGCTTCAAAGTGCTGTGGAAATGGGACTAGGCTGGTATTACCATCCAATTAGATGGCCTTTATGGGAAGTTTAAGGAAAGCTTTGTAGCTCTCATAGGTACCTCAGTTTTTAAAAACCTTCTGTGTAATGGAAGAAAACATTTTTTACTTGCTGACAAATTAATTACAATTTAAAGCTAGTCTGTCACTGTTTCTTAAATGAGTTTTTGTATAATATTACCCATTTCACTGGTATGCCTTTCTACATGTAAGATCACATCACTAGATATCCCAGACTGAGATGTGTAACAGTTGGTACAGTAAATGCATGTTCAAGATATTATCTAATGAATTGTGGAGGATGATTGGAGTTGTCTTGCTCCCTGCTTTCTATAACAAGAAAATAATCGAATTAACTGAAGAGAATGACGAAGTTGTAAAATGCTTTCTATGTTTCTATCTGTATATTTATATGTTGTCTGTCCTATATTCTTCATAGAAGATCTTAATAGTCATGGAAAATATAACCTCTAGTGATGAAATATTATTAAGAATTTTCTTGTAACTTTTTGTTTATTTAAAAAAATTAAAAGTTTCCTTCCAATCTAAGTTTAAAAAAAAAAAATAATGATTCCCATCCTCCCTTCCTGACCTGCAGCTACTTGTCTTTATTTTACTTAAGCCCTGTAGTGTTTGACACATAAAGATGTTTCCCTAGGAGAATCTTATTTCTGCCCAGGGCTGACATGAAAAGAAACAATTTGTCAGACTAGTGGAGCTTGCTAAGAATTCAAATAAACAACCTGTCTTTCCTTTCATACTGCATATTAATAGAAATGTTAATTATAATAAGAGAAGGTTTCTTTCCTCCCTTGGGAAAGAGAGATTTTTGGGTCAGAGACAGTTTCCTTGCTTTGGACTCTTCTACAAACACAGATGTTAATGTAATGCCAGTCTTATCAGTGGCATATTTATTAGTGCAGTGCTATTAAGTAATAGTTGTCTATTTAATGCAGCCAAGTTGATCATTGCCTCATTCATGCCATTATCTATCATGTAAAAATATTTTTGCCATGTAAATATTTCAAAGTCAAAGGCAATTAACTTTAGTATTTTAATGTAAATTCTCTGCAAACCTATATTTGAATAGGTGATAACAAACTCTTCAGATTCAGGATCCCTTGGATTATACAAATTAAAATCATCACCATATCTGTAATCTAGCATTTATTACATTTGCTTCCCTCTGTGTCACTGTTACTAGATTGATAGCTCCTGGAGGCACAGTATACCATGCCTTACTGCCCTCAGTACCTAGTAGACTCTTAAATACTGGTATTTAATGACTTGACTTTAATAATGACCAGCTTTATTGCTGTGTGATAATATTTTTCTGTTTTCTAAGTTTTTCTCCAACATATAACTATAAAATCTTGCTGTATCAATATAATTGAGTTCCACAGTTATTGAGAGTTGGTCATAAATTTATAACGGAAGTATCAGTAAGATGTTGAGTGATTATAGAGGAGAAAATACTTCTTTCCTCAGCCATCTCTAGGTTCATGCCTGAGATCCCTGTATCAAAAGACAGATTATCAAGAGAAAAGTATGCAGATTTATTTTAAAAAAAGATGTAAGGTTCCCTGCCCCCCCTTCTTTCTTTTGTTTCCCAAGTACTGGGAATTGAACTCAGTACTCAGTGGCCCTCTACCACTGAAATACATCTCAGCCTTTAAATTTTTTTTTTAATTGAGATAGGATCTTGCTAAATTACCCAGACTTGTCTTAAACTTGCAATCCTCCCACCTATCCTCCCTAGTAGTGGGGATTATAGGTGTGTGCCACTGCACCTGGCTTAATACAGTTTTGTGTGATGTGAGATCATTCAGAAATGATGACCTAAAGAAACAAGGGAAACTGTATTCTTATCCTTTGATGAAGAATGGATATTTATGTAGAAAGAAGTATGGAAAAAAGTCATGCAGAAAGAAGTGTGGACAAAAGGATGTATGATCTAATGGGTAATGTCAGATTGTCCTTGGTGTCTTTGCATCTTCTGAGATGGGGATATTCTTTTCTTCTAGGGAGGTTATTTATTCCATGAGGGTCTTATAACCTACTTTAGAAAGTCAGAGAATTATTTTATGGCCTGATTTGGGGAGAAGGTCAGAGAGATCTTTTCCGCTTCTGTTGTTTGTTGAATGCCCATGTATGATATTGTGATATAACATGTCCTGAACCGCATCAATAATAATGACTAGTAAGGGACTTCTCATCTTTCTAGTTAATTTTTCAGGCATTAAAAATAACAAAATTTTGTATAAAGTCAAGTTATTTGGCAATTACAGTCACTTAGGTGTTTTTTGTTTTGTTTTATTTTTGTACTGGGAGTTGAACCCAGGCACTTAACCCCTGGGCCATATCCCCAGACCTTTTTTATATTTTATTTAGAGACATGGTCTCACTAAGTTGCTTAGGGTCTCAGCCTCCCAAGCTGTGGGATTATAGGCATGTGTCACCATGCCTGGCTCACTTCAGCTTTTAGAAGAGTATAATTTATCGGTGCTGACAGACATGGTCGTCCATTATTGGCTACACCATTATGGTAACTTGAATATAAGCCTTCATTTTATCCTTAGGTTTTCCCCTAAAAAAAAAAAAAAGAAAAAAGAAAAGAATGAGTCTATAGAAATATAAATTAGCTGGGATTATTTATATGCTAGTATAAAGGTATCTATATATATCATTTAGATTAAATTGTTGGTGAATTATAAAATTTTGAGTCATTGCTATTGAGTACTATAAGTGTCCATGAAATAGGTGGCCATACTTTTCAGTACTCTGATCAGATCCTGTCATTGATTGTCACTCGGTTAAAAGCAATGATTCAGTGAATGAATTTCCATACCAAATTCCGTTTTGAACAAAAAACTTTCTGGGTAGCAAATACAGTTTTCTACAGATGAAACAAAAGAATAAATATTACTTTTTAAAAAGCAAAAATCTGCTGGTTTAGCTTAAAATTTATCTTTGTTTTACAGATGGCAGGTGAAGATTTTCTTGAACTTTGGATTTCAGATACCAAAGTAAAAGCAAAAACATTCTTTTCCTCTATTTAATAGCCTCTCACTTAATACATTTTTATTATCACTAAGTGAAACTAATGCAGGAAGAACTTTTGCTTTATAATTATGGCAAGTCTTTTCTCAGTTCTTCATTAATTTGCTCTCAGAAACATGATGAAATAGAGTTAGCAAACAGCTTTGCTTTTATATTAATACTTTCAAAACTGATAATCTCTGGCAAATTTTTTCTTGTGTGCTGTAGAGATACAGGTGTTGAAAGTATTTATTTAAATGGGGGAGTAAATGTCAGTTTTCCCAATTGTCTAGAAACAATTTCTTTTCTGTGTTTAGAAGTACAGGAATTCTCATTTTACCAGTTTCTAGGCTGGAGAAATTAATATTTCTCATATTTCATTGATATAGTGTTGGGTTAGAATGGTTAATAAAGGTTAAAATCATTTGATGATTTTCTAAGGAACAAGTGGATCCAATTTTACTCATTAATTTTTATTTTTTTATTGGTGCTTTATAGATATACACAAACGAGGAATACACTGTGGTGTATTTATACATTATACATATTATACATTACTTAGTGTAATTTTGTTGTTTACTCTGCATTTCCTCCCTTTTCCTGTCCCTCCTCCCTTTTCCTTGATCTCCTTTTTCTACTCCACTCATTTTCCCCATATGTTTACAATCTCTCTCTCTCTCTTTTTTATTTTGCAAGAGCAAAAAGTAAATATTATTTAAGAAACAGAACAGAGAGAGAGAGAGACAGACAGGAGGGAGCCCAGAGCTGGTGTCTGAGGGAGTGGGGGTATCTTGCCCCTTAAGATTTTAGTTTTCCTTTCTTCTCATGCCCCTTCCTCCTCTTATCTTGCCTACCTGGTGACCAAAAGGCAGGCAGAGAGCTGCAGGGGGTAATCCTTCTCCTCTCTCCCCAGGCAGTTAGCAACTGGGTGATGGGGAGTGTTATATATCCATTTCCTTTTCTTTGATAATCAGCTACCTGTCTTTTGCCCTGGTCTCATTACCCCCTCTGATTAAGGGAATTCTTACTGCTGTAAGAGGAAATGGATGATGACTACTATGACTCCTTCAGGCTTAGAGGGGGAAACGTGGGGCATATTCATTAATTCTAAAAACTGCTTTATTTGCCTATTTTTTGGAGACATTAATTTCACATTTTTTAAATTTTCAGGTAACTTGGGTTTTTACTCCTGTAACAACTGAAATAACAAGTCTTGACACAGAGAATATAGATGAAATTTTAAGTAAGTACCTCAATATTTTAAAAGTATATTTTTTTCTCTGTGAAGAGTTCATATAAAAAAACAACAAAATCTCAGTTACTTAGAATAGTTGAAGCTCTGGCATTCTAATTCCATGGCTTATTGAATTTTTTTTTTTTAAATAAAGCACTTTTGCTTTTTAGTTTTAGTAAAATTTCTTTAAAAGTGTTAAGTCTTCTTTCTTGTGTTACAAGTAATGCTTTTAGTCTTTTTTATTTCTTTGTCTTGATGTAGATACCATTCTTAACAAAGTATTTCGCTGAAACTATTTAGAGGCATGTAGTTCTCACCATGCAGCACTACATGTTAATGTCTTTAGGACACAGCATAGATTTTTTTTTTTTAAAATAAGTTACCTATTCTGATCTCTTACAGTGTCGTGGGTTAAGTTCAATAAAGGTTTTATTTAATGCGTTGTTTTTTGACATTGTGATTATGGATAAAATTAACTTGAGAGAAACCATTTCTGGTTTATTTATTAATATTTATTTATTAATAATTTAATTAATTTATTATTAATAATTTAATTAATATTAATTAATAATATTAATATTTATTTATTTATTAATAAAACCATTTATTATTTTTAAGAATAATAAAGGGAAGGTGAAGATATGGTTAATAGAGGATCACAATTTAGGGGCTTTAAGAAAATGTGCAATTAAACACCCAAAGAGGTTGTGAGGGGAATGGGAAAAAAATAAGGAGAGAAATGAATTACAGTAGATGGGGTAGAGAGAGAAGATGGGAGGGGAGGGGAGGGGGAATAGTAGAGGATAGGAAAGGTAGCAGAATATAACAGTTACTATTATGGCATTATGTAAAAATGTGGATGTGTAACTGATGTGATTCTGCAATCTTTGTAATGTTTTGAATAACCAATAAAAAAAAATCTAATGAATTAGTGGTGAGAGGGAATAAAACATTCATTGAGCATCATACATTGTTTTGTGTTTCTAGAACTTTAAATGATAAAAAAAAAGTCTACTTCCATATTCTGGGATCTAAAGAGCAGTAGTTCTATAAACTTACCAGGTTTCAGAATCACCTGGAGGGTTTATTAACATATGTATTGCTCTGATGACCCCAATTTCTGTTAGAAACTGCTAGACCCATCCAAATTTGCATTTCTGTAAATGATGATGGTGTTTCTGGTTCAGGAACTACAGTTTGTGAACCACAGCTTTAGATTGAATAGACAAGTGGATAAAACACGCTTTATGGTAAAAAGGGAAAGGAAATTGAAACTCATGTTCCATTCTCACACCTTTGATCTTCCAAATTCTGGAATACCTTTGTGTTTTAATTTTGTTACTGTTTGGGGAATTTAAATTTCTCTAATTAGGTTTAGGCAAAGGAAACAGTGCTATATCTTTCTCATGTCTTTACATCCTGATATGCAAATGGTAGTAAGTTATTTTTACAACAATGAGTAACTGTTCAATGGATAGGAACCACAAAAATGTACACCTTGTGCAACATTGTTAATTATTATAGGTCACTTGTTGCTATTAGATGGGGCATATGAAATTTAGAAATAGCTTAGTTATACAGGTCTCTTGTGAAATAGGATTTTACTTACAGAACTAGTTCTCAGTAATTCTTGAATATAGATAATCAACAAATGGATCATTAGAATCCAGATCATTCTGCTTTAGGAGATTAGGCTAATCAGTAGCTAACTTGATTGATCTAGATTTGATTTCCTTTTTGTTTTATATTCATTTAAGGTGCAATGAAAGTGGAGGGTAGAGGATATAGAGAAAAGGGGCAGATTATATCGAAGCCATCCATGACTGTGCATGAGTTTCTGGGTGAGACAGAACTTAACTGTTAGTGTGGATTTTTAGTTGGCCTTTATAAAGGGGAAAGACCATAATGAAAATCGTATCTTTTTGTCAGAATTGTGTAGACACAAATAACTTTGGTTTTGTTTCTCAATTTCAGACAATGCTGATGTTGCTTTAGTAAATTTTTATGCAGACTGGTAAGTAATCTTGTTTTTATATTTTCAAATTGGAGATGCTTAGCTTGCATGAGGTTTACTCTTATTTTATCTCTTTGTACCTTTGCAAACAGATTTTGATGGCAGAGGCTATGTCTTACTGGTATTCCCAGAATCTAGAACCAAGACATGATATATAGTATTTTAAAGAATGTGTTGTAAAAATAGGAAGCAGGAAGATTTCGCTGAGAGAAGTTTGAAACACTGGTGTAATTTGCCTGTAAGGATTTACTGCCTAGGCTGCCACTGTCCTGCTTCGGGCTAGCTACAGTCCAGCAGTTTATCTAGATTTCTGCAGCAGTTTCCTCACTCATTCCTCATTTATGTCTTTTTCTATTTTGTTCTCTTTAATATAAGCCAGGGTTCTTTTCTACAGTGCAAATTAGATTAGTTTACACTTCCATTACCTTTTGGTTAAGTTTAAGCCCTTACTTTGGCCTAAAAGGCCCCTCATATTTTGGCCGCTTCCTATCTCCACAGCAATGTCTCTTGCTTCTCTGCACTCCCATAGTCTGCTTGTTATACAGAACTTTAAATTCTTGTGAAATTCTATATTCTTTCATCACTGAACTCATGATATTTCCTCTGCCTGGATAGATCACTCTCTGTTCTCACCCACTTCTTAAATTAGTTAAGTGTTAAACATCTTTTAATGATTTAAGTGCCATTTTCTTCAGGCCATTATATCAGTATGCCTACTCCTACTCTCAAGTCAGATTAGGAATCTTTCTTATACACATTTCCCCATGTTACAATAACTTGACTTATGATTTTTTTTACTTTATTATGATATAAAAGTGATACACTTTCAGTAAAACCATACTTTGAATTTTGATCTTTTCCTGACCGTTGGTACATGATACTGTACTCGATCTTCATAGTGGGCATGGTGACAAGTGGAAGCTCCCAGTCAGTTGTGTGATCATAAGGGTAAACAGCTGATATTCTACAGTTCCCTCCCTTTGTTGCTGAACTATGATGTTTGGTAGATAGGTATATTAGGTGCTTTTCAATTTAGGATAATTTTAACTTATGATAGGTTTATTGGGATTTAACCCCATTTTAAATTTGGGAATATGTGTAATTCCTATAACACCCCAATCTTACCCAGTGGAAGCACTTTTGCTCCAGTTGATAATTCACTGCTTTGAGGAAATAGTTACCACAGCTATATTTTTTTCAACATTAATTGCTAAGCACTTTGCATAATACATGGCTAAGTACATATAAATATCTGCTGAATGAACGTATGTTTGATATAGATATTTAAAGAACTTTAGTAAAAAGTTGGAAATATACAGAAAATATCCTTTATAAAATGTATAACAAAGGTAGCATTTTCTTCTGGGTGCAGTGACATACACCTCTAATCCCAGCAACTTGAGAGGCTGTGGCAGGAGGTTTGCAAGTTTGAGGCTAGGCTCAGCAACTTGGTTAAACCCTTAGCAACTTAATGAGGCTCTGTATGAAAACAAAAAATAAAAAGGACTGGAGATGTAGCTCAGTAGTAAAATGCCCCTTGGTTCAATTCCAAGTACAAAAAAAAAAAAAAAAAGAAAAGAAATAAAATCCAAGGTAAATTAGGCCAGATGTAATATTTGTTAAAAAAATTTGGTAGAAGATTATCTAGGCAAGCCTACTTTAAAAATAAGAAAAGTGAGATTCAGAGGAGTAAAGTATTTCCCCAGGGTTACCTGATTAGATTGCAGCAGAGGAAAAACTAGAACGCAATTCTCTTGGCTGAAGAATTTTGTTTGCATTAAGAAAGAAAAATAGAACATACTACCAACCTTTTGCAAAAACTGAATTGGAGATGTGAACTAATTTCAGTTACTTAGGAAAACATACTACCTAAGGAATGCCTGAGCTGTTAATGAATTAGTATTCTTGTATTCAACTGAGAAAAGTGGGATAATTGACTGTAGGACATGGACATATTCTCTGTAGTCTCAAAACTAGACTCTGGATATTCTCTCTGGAAGTAGTTCTCTCATAGAACTACCTAAAAATAACTCCTATGCCTCAGAGAGCAATAAACCATAGTAGGTGCTTAATAACGCTGTTATGTGCCTGACTCATCTGTGTTGTTTTTAATGCTCAGAATTGCCCTGCAGGTAGGTATTATAATTTCCATTTTAGGTTGAGGAAGTTGAGGTTCAGAAAGGTCATACGGCTTAGTAAGTGGTGGAACTGGGATTTAACTCAGGTATGTCTAACTCCAAAGCTTATTTTCCCCCCAAGTAGTGGCCCCTAAGTGTCTTTGCAGACATTTTCCTGTTTGGTTGATTTATTAAGGATTAATTTAAGCACTAGATAGGAGATTGGGATCAGATGATCTTATGGCTCTTTCAATAGATTGATTGCTTTTTTGATGTTACTTTCATAAATGTAACATTTCCATGTGGGTAGATGTGTATGAAGGTACAATAATATTGGAAATGAACTTTTATTTCACCTTCCCCTTTAGACTTTTAGTATTAAAACTGATGCAATTTTAAACATGAACCTGTGCTTAAATACTTGCTGGGCAGAAACTGGACAGTCCACAGAGAAGGAGCCCTGGACGTGAGTCTTTACTTTGCCCTTAAGCCAGAAGCCTGTTCATTATTTCTTTACTAGGTCATATCCAAATTTCTTAAAAAACTAAATCAGTCCCTGGTGTTCTCTTCCCATTTCCCTCCACTTATCCTATTTTCAGCCAGTTGTAAGAACCCACAAACCTGGAGTCCTAGCCTCTCTGGTTCCTCCATTATATTAGCTTATTCATTTAACAGACATCTATTGAGTGCTTATTAGAATACGTAGTCACATAAGACCCGGTCCATGATGTCCACAGACCCTTTCCACCTATCCCAGATGGGAGAGATTTAAGAATGCTAAAAGAGGAAAGAACCACTTGAAAGCAAGAGATTGAAGATACAGATCCTTGATATATTCTAGGACATCTCCTTAGGAAGTCAGGTGAGTAGGTTAGAAGAAATGTATACAAGAAGAAATAGGGAGGAGGTATAATATTTGCATCATTTCATATTCTATACAGTATTTTTATTGGATTATAGCTAATATATATGACATAATCACACAGAGATTAAAGAGTTCACAGGCTTCACTTAAGTAAATTTCTTGGTGTACAAGGGCTCTGGAAGCAGTAGTAGCTGTTGTAATTTGTTAACATAGCTTCAATTCCATATGAGAATGTCCATTCTAACCCAGTGATTTAATGTATTGTATACTGACTCTTCTCTTTCTTCTTAGTCCTTTTAATGACCTACAGCATGTATTTGTGAAACTGGTTGGCCTGATTAAGGAATAGTCAGAATTAGAAGTAAGAAGTTTAGAATTTTATAGGCTTTGCCCCCCCCCATTTTTAAAGTAACAAAAAGAAAGAAGAGGAAAAATGGACAGGAAGGCTTTGAGAAATTTAAAATATTTGCTTTGGGACTTGATACATTTAGTGTTTTTACAGATATACTAAATTCATAGTAAGGGGTAAATCTTGAGGGGAAACAATTCATCAGATGCTATATATCCTCTAATACAACTTATTTATTGAATATGCATGACTATACTAACTTGTCTCTGAGATTTGATAGGATAACCAGGTGGATTAGAATAATATTTGCAATAAACTTTTGTAAGAGTTTGTACAGTAGTATAAAAATATGTTCATTATTTAAAGAAAGCAAATTTCTTTCATAAATGCTCAAGCCTGAGTTGTTATAAATCCTAGGAATATCTTAGAGGGAATATTACAGATATCTCATGGCTTCTGTGAGAGATTCTTAGATTCTTAGCTGTGAGCTCCCTAATACTGGCAGTTATCTTAAGGTGAAAAAACTATAAATCTTTTAATTATTCATACAGTATTTGAATTGGAGTATAGTCTTTGAATTCAAAATTGCCTTCATCTCCACGGAATGATATTAGAACCCATGATTAAATAAATATGATTGTCTAACAAAGTTATTTATTTTACATATACTGAATATCAGTAGGTGATAACCAAAGTAAGATTTTATTACTTCTGCTTTTCACTTCTAATTGGTGTACTTATCTGTGTATAGGTGTCGTTTCAGCCAGATGTTGCATCCAATTTTTGAGGAAGCTTCTGATGTCATTAAGGAAGAATATCCACATAAAAATCAAGTAGTGTTTGCCAGAGTTGATTGTGATCAGCATTGTAAGTAATTCACGAGGAAGTCTGGAAAAAACAATTCTGTTCCTTCATCTTCTACATGCATACTTTTTTTTTCTTTTTTGAAATGCCATGCTTTAAGTGGAGAACAAACCAAAATGATTCTAGCAACCTTGGCTAAATTGCTAATATTTAATCTACATATAACACTATAAAAGTTTGCTTGATGTTATTTTTTAAAGATTTTGCTAAGATTGACTTTGAGGTATAATACTCAATTTTATGAGTAACAACTAATAATAATTTTAGTGAGAGTGTTAAGAGTGTTAGTTAGACTTTCATAAAATTCCAATTTCTTGTATTTTGCTTGTCTGTGGAATACTTGGTATTCAATCGTAGTTTTATACATACATGACAGATTCTCTTCCTTGAACTGGCGAGCTAGCAGTAATGTTTCCTCCTGAGTGCTTCCATTACATTTGAACTTTCCTTTCTCCTAGTACCAAATTCTTTGTATTTGGTAGTTCTGGTTTATTGTGTTTTAGTTGTCTCATCAGCTGCACTTAATAGTTCTTCAAGGCAGGACTTTTTTTCTTGTTAGTCTTTTAAGTGGAGACTAAACCACTTACCAAATTTTTGTTTCTCAAGCATTTGAGTTTCTAGGAGATAGAGACTGCTTATTAAAAGCTTTTTACATGGAGTTATTGGCAAGTTGGCTAGAATACAGAGCTGTTTTTCTTTCTACAAGATTTTTTATCCTTTACACTTAATCTACTAACTAGAATTAGTGTGTGTTTAGGTATATGTATGTTTACACACACACACACACACACACACAAACTTTTTGTTTTAGTAATGAGGAAATGGAAATAAAGTGGCTTAACTGATGTTGCACAGCATGAAGTTATTCAAATTGGAATTAGAATCCTGAGCTCCTGACCAAATGCTGTCACAGACCAGTTTGCTTTTTTCTGTTCAACTCAATAAGCATTTTGAGAATTTATTGGTATAGTACTATGCTAGGCAGAAAAGCATTTTCTTTCTAACAGCAGGTTATTTCAGAAATCATATGCCATATTTTTGTTTGCTAAGATTCATAACTAGATAGAATGAAGGGAGCCATAAAAGACTGTTATCATCACACTGCTTTCTGAATCTTTCCCTACTCCCTTCAATTGACAGAGAACATTGTATGATGTAGGCTCTCCATTCAAACCTTTCTATTTGTGTAATTAATTAGACATTGTAAGTGCAAACAAGAACCCCTACTTTTGCTGAATTTGAACTGAAATATCTGAATTTATGCTCTTAATCTTATAGTCATTGGGAAGAAAGTTGACTTACTTTTGAAATAAATCTGATGTCATTACTCTAATATTTCTTTTAATTGGAGAAATAGTCATTGTTCACATTCTTTTCAGTTCACTAGAGAGGGTTACTAATGAACATTATATTTTAAGGATCATGTATGCTCTCTAAATATTTTTTCTTTTTGTGTAAAATTCTTCATGTTTCAAAAAATGATAGTAGAAAATCCTTATTGGCAATTTATCCACATTTTCTACTTTCTCTATGAAGGTTATAAGACAGACTACACTTTTGTTAAACCTTTATATGTCATTTAATTATAGAGGCTTTGAACTGAAAAGAACTTTAAGAATTCTATGGTTTAAAGAGAAAAGCGTGTTAGTTAAATTGTTCTTTGATAGAGTTTTTTTTTAAAGAGAGATTTATTGAGGTATAATTGACATATAAATACACGTTTAAATGATACAATTTTATATATATATATGTAAATTTTTAAAAAAATTTTTTGTGGTACTGGGATTTAACCCAGAGGTGCTCTGCCCACTGAACTACATGGTGAAGTATCATTTAAGTCTTGCATATTTTTTATTGAATTGTTTATTTTCTTACTGACTTTGAGAGCTCTTTATAATACTATGATATTATTTCTTTTTTAATGTACAATTTGCAAAATTATCTCTCATTCTACTCTCTTGAGAGTGTCTTTTTAAAAATTACGGTGAACTACACATAACATAAAATTTACAATCTTAACCATATTTAATTATACAGCTTCAGTAGTATTAAGGATATTTATATTGTTCTGTAACCAGTCTTCAGGCTTTTATCCATCTCAAGAACTGAAACACTATGCTCACTAAACCGTATCTTCTCATTTCTCCCCCATGTCCCTTGGAAACCACCATTCTGTTTTCTGTTTCTATGAATTTGACTTCTCTAGATGCCCCCACATAAGTGGAATTGTGCAGTATTTATTTTTGTGACTAGCTTATTTCGTTTAGTATAATGTCCACAAAGTTCATCTGTGTTGTAGCATTTCTTAGAATTTCCTTTCTTTTTAAAACTGAATAATATTCCATTGTATAAATACAGTAATCCCCTCTTATCTATGGAGAATATGTCCTATAACCCTCAGTGGATACCTGCAACTGCAGACCATACTGAACCCTGTGTGTGCTATGTCTTTCTTATACATGCATATTTAAGATAAAGTTTACTTTATAAATTAGGCACAGTAAGAGATTAACAAAAATAGTGAATAATAAAATAGAACAATTTTAACAACATACTGTAATAAAAGTTATGTGAATATGGTTTCCTTCTCAAATATCTTCTTGTACTTTATCTTTTTACCTAAAGGAAACATTTTGTTTGTTTTTAATTAATTTATATTCTTTATTCTAAAAATTTTAGTTATACATGAGAGTAGAATGTATTTTGACATATCATACGTACATGGAGTATAATTTCCCACTCTTGTGGTTGTATATGATGTGGAGTTACACTAACGTGTTTTTGTATATGAACATAGGAAAGTTATGTCCGATTCATTCTGTCTTTTCTGTTCTCATACCCCGCCCCCAAAATCTGGTGAACCTCCACTCCTCCTCTGACCTTACCCCACCCCCAGCCTATTGTGAGTCAGCATCTGCATATCAGAAAACATTTGGCTTTTGATTTTTTGGTATTAGCTTATTTCACTTAGTTTGATAGCCTCCAGTTCTATCCATTTACAAGAAAATGCCATAATCTCATTGTTCTTTATGTCTGAGTAATATTCCATTGTGTGGATGTACATATTTTCTGTATCCATCTATTGAAGGGCATCTTTGTTGATTTCATAACTTAGCTATTGTGAATTGAGCTGCTATGAACATTGATGTGGCCATGCCATTATAGTATGCTGATTTAAGTCCTTTAGGTCAAATGGTGGTTCCTTTCCAGGTTTTCTGAGGAATCTCCCTACTGCTTTCCAGAGTGGTTGCACCAAATTGCAATCCCACCAGCAATGTATGAGTGTACTCAAGGAAACATTTTTTTATGACTATTTTTGACATATTGAAGTTGCCAGAATCACTATTTAGCATGGGGCCATTAAGATAAATAATGGTTATTTAAGCATAATGGCCCTTGTAGTGACCACTACAGTCCATATGATAACCAGTATAGCTAATAAGTGACTAAAAGGTAGGTAGCATATCAGTGTGAATATGCTGGACTAAGGAATGTATGTCCAGGCTGGGTGAACAAGGACATTGTAAGCTTTCATCATGTCCCTCAGAATGGTGTGAAATGTAAAACTTAGGAACTGTATATTTCTGGAATTTTTCACTTAATATTTTTGGGCTATTGTTGATGTGGATGGCTAAAAATGTGGAATGTAAATTGCAGATAAAGGGGGACTATTGTAAATCACATTTTGTTTGTCATCTGTTGATGGACACTGGGTTATTTTCATTTCTTGGCTATTGTGAATAATGCTGCTAATACTTTTTTTTATAGTAGCTGTTTTAATGGGTATGAGGTAATTGTGGTTTTGTTTTATATTTCCCTGATAATTAGTGATGTTGCTCTTCCTATGCTTTCAGTCATTTGTATATCTTCCTCCAAGAGATGTTTATTCAAATGTTTTGCTCATTTTTAAATTAGGTTTTTTGTTTTGTTTTTGTTGCTGATTTTAATTTCTTTGTGGATTCTTATTACATGTGTGATTTGCAAATATTTCCTGCCATCTCAGGTTGCCTTTTCACTTTGTTGTATATTTTGATGCATAAAGATTTCAAATCTTGTGTAGTCCAGCTTATCTGTTTTTACATTTGTTGTTCATGCTTTTAGGTGTCAATATTCAAGAAGTCATGGAGGGGCTAGGGATATAGCTCAGTTGGTAGAGTGCTTACCTCGCATGCATAAGGCCCTGGGTTCAATCCCCAGCACAAAAAAAAAAAAAAAAAAAAAGTATATGTGTCATGTGTGCTGAAAGAGAAATATATCCATATGTGATAAAGTATTGAACCCAGGTAAAGATATATGCAGGTGTTCATTATATTACTTTTTCATCTTTTCCGTAAGTATGAAGTTTTTCAAACTTTCAGATTTAAAAAGTTGGTATTAAAAAAAATCACTGAACCTGTGGTTTATCATTTACTAATAAATCAGTTAGGAATGCCTTATTGCTGTAGTTTTTGAGGAAATGTGTTTGGACATTCACAGTGTACAGGTGTATCATGATTATTAGTAATTGTAATTTCTGTTTATTTTCACTATGATAAATGACTTTCAAAACAATCAGTGAATTTAAAAGGAGTTTTTTAATAGATTTTTTGAATAGATTTTTACTGGCATGGTATTTGAGGCCATTTCATTGGTCATTGGTCATGAAGCTAAGTGCCATTTTCATCTCTTCTTCCCTACAGGTGTTAGGAAATGTAGATGGGCTTTTTGTGAATTTTTTCACATTATCAAGATGAATAATTCTTCTATTATCAAGTAGACACATCAATAGGTAAAATAAGGAAAACTAGTTTATACTATCAATAGATACCAAAGGACTTAACAAGGTACATTTTCTTAAAAGAAATTAATGTGACAAAATGCAAGAATCAAGCCTTGCTTGCATATGATTTTTTAATCTCTTGTAGTTGTTTATTACTTAATTAATGGCCCTTATCATTGAGATGTGATATGTTTAAATTTAGTTTTGAAATCTATCTGAGCCAGAAACCTTTATATTGTCCTGTTTTGTGAAACTGTTGTATATGTTATATTACAAATTTCTTTGTCAGTCCATTTTAAGAATTGAAGATGAGGTGAAGATCACAAAGTCAAGAAACAGACTATAGAATTAATTATAGGACAATATAAAAACATAATGACACTAATTTTCAGAAAGCATTTCAAGTGAGTGTTTTCAAAGTAGTCCCTTTGGGAGGGAATACACCTACTCATTCCTTGGATCGTTTTGGGAAATCTTTAAGGAGTTGCCCTTTTTGCCTATTTTCTGGTCTCATCAGGAAAATGCATCGCAATTTATATAGGTGGGAAACCTTCCTTTGGTTTGCTGCTTGCATTTTTATCTATCTCCTTCTCTTCTGCTTACCAGCATCCTGTGAAGCTTTCTGCCCTGCCTTTACCTCACTTCTATATATGCCTTTCTAGAACTTTCTTGGGATTTTCTTTGTTGAAAGTTTCAGCTCAATGGGATGAGAACTTCAGAACAGGAGAAAGAAAAGAAAGCAAGAGTGGATATTACAGGCTAATTCTACCCTATAGCCTCTTCTGTTTCTGTGTATGAACTGAATTTAACAGCTTTGCTTATCTCCCCTTCACCCCCAAAATAATAGAGTTGGGAACTGTAGTAGATAATTTTGAACTTCTTCTGAGGCTTGATTTTTATCAGGAAGCTTACAGCTGTCTAAGTGTATTTTTTTGAAATCCTGGTGTAGAGTTTGTTGTTTACCTCTGAAAACCCCTAAATTCTCTATTTGCTGTATTTAATGTAGGGAACAGACAAGGTATGAGGAGAACAAGAATAGAAAATGGTGGCGGGGTGAGGTGGGTAATCAGGGCACCTCGAAAAGAGACAGAACATTGAGGCCCAGGAACCACATCTTATTCCTGTGCTGGCAGCTGAACAGATATCCCTCCTTGTTTTGCAGAGGAGTGGAATGCTAGCGTTCATTTTGTCATAGATCTGACAGTTGTTCACTTAGTGTCTCCCATGTGGAGGGCCCATAGAAGGAAAATACATATCTAGAGAAGATCTATTTTATTGTTGATACTTTATATAGGGTGATAAGAAATTATCTGAGCTTTCTTATTTTGCACTGAGGAACTCTAAACTGATACATGTTTTTGGTATGATTGTATATTAAGAGTTTTCAGAATCTCATTTAAGGTTCTAGCCTATGGAAACAATTTGAATTAATATTAACAGTAGCATTATTAATTTATTAATCATAATAATAATGATAAAATGTAAGTTTTATAAGATTAGGGACCTTATCTTTTTATTCCCTGATCCTAGCCTTGAATTGGTACTTAGCAAATAGTAGGTGTTTAGTTATAGTTGTTGTAAAGATGAATGGGTAAATGAATAGCAAATGGTAACTAGAATTTATGAACTGTTACTTTTGTAGATACAGCATTAAATGGTTTAAGTAGATCAATTCATTATCTCCCAACAACACAATAAAATATTTTCTGCTGTATTTTGCCAAATCTAGTTCATCATTGACCATAAGGCATAATTTTATCTCCAGCTGCAGAAATGGAGAAAAACTGAACTCTATCACAATGCTTTCTTTCATTTAAAAAAAAATTATACCTATCATTAGAACTGTTTTAGATTCATTTAGATGTAGTTTTAAAAATTGTATCATTAATGTGTTTACCTTTAAAGGAAAATAACTTTGTTTAAGGAATTCTGAAACAACTTCACATTCAGAGTCTGACTCTTGTGCAACATTTTCCAACTGAGTCAGTTTTTATGTTTGTCCCCACAATGTTGACTCTGTACCATTAAAAGTGTTGGTAATACTCTTGATTAAAGATTCTTACTCTCCTTTTTCTAGGAATTTTTTTTAAGTTGCTGAAACCTATTTTGCAAGGATTAATGCTAGAAATTTATTTTTTTCTCAGTTGAAACATCACTACTAAGTAGCTGTCAGCCAAAGTCAACAAAATACAAACCAAAATGTGAATAATGGTTTTCCTCAGTGGTGGTTGGATTACAAATGATTCTTGTTTTCTTCTTTTTAATTGCTCATTTTCCACAATTTCTTCACACACACATACATGCACATGTATGCATGCATGTGTACATACACATACTGAAAACATGCTCTTGCTTCAACTGTGGAACCTGAACGTATTTAATCTTCTGTAATCTTTGGGGAGTTTAGAAATGGAGTTCATCACTCTGATGGTAATGCTGCCTTGCATCCAGAAGATCCCATCAGTCTGCCCCTGGTGGGACCAGGTTGTCTGCTGACCTCCAGTGGTTATAGGCTGTATGGCACTAAACAAGAGGTGTTTTTAACGTTACTTTTTTTTTTATTAGGGCAGGACTTTCAGACTCCCAACAGCATTTTTAAGAAAGAACTTTGTAATTGTCCTTGAATTAGGACATTCTCCCATATACTAAGTTAACTCTTACCTGTCTTCCAATGAAACTTGAGCCTTTCTTTTTGGAAATGGAGACGCTTTTATAAAAACTGCACATAAATCTATATTAAGGCAAAATATAAAATGAAGAGTGCATGTACATTGAACAGTTAAGCCTGAATTCTGAGTAAGCTTCTAGGCTTGCTTTTAATTTTTATATTTAGGATTATACTTTTGTTTTTGTGTGGGTTTTTGTTTGTTTTAGAGGTGTATGGCTTGGAATAGAAAAAGTTCCATACGCAGCAGTGGTCCTTGTCCTAGAAACAGGAGAACAGGAAGACCTTCCTGTTGAAATCATCTGGCTCTTTGTACTGAGTGCCATGGATAATTGTAGCAGATGAAGAGCTTGAGGCAGTTTCCACATTTGGAACCCTACTAGGAATTGGTGAGGCAGGCAGAAAGGACCCATCAAGGAAAAGGAAGTGGTCATTGAAGCAAAAGTACATGCTAATTTTCCAATCAGGGAACTGTTAACCTTCTGAAATTTATAGTTCCTCTGACATCCATTTTAACATTGATCTACCCAATTTATTTAAAAAAAACTCTATTATACTCCTTAAGTAATTTTTTGTTATATTGTCAAAGTGTCACATCGTAATTATCTTAAAATCACTTTTGTCCAAAGCCTATAAAAAGTCAACTTTATGTCTGATTATTGACCAATGTAATTTTAAGGTTTTTGTTTCTAAAGAATTGAAAACCACCACATTATGCAGTATGCTTGCTGTATTTAATCTTCTTTCTCCACAGCCGTAATTTTAAGGCAACCTAAATGTTGTAATGTTTTAATTTGTAAACAGACTCATTATTTCTTCCAGGATCATTGTGGTAGTTTTCTTGTAAGTAGTCTCTTGGTTCTTTGTTACTACCAGGTGAATTTTTGGAAGCCAACACTGTACTTTTATTGCTGTATATCACAAACAGGATAAAATTCAGATTTGATTCTCTTTTATTTTTATTCTACTTCTGATTTGTGCATATTTGTTTTTAGCATACTACTTTCTCATTATGCTCACTAATTCACCAAGTTTAGAAAGTTTAAAGTATCATATTGTCTCTGGCAGTGCCTCTTGTTTTCCATTTTCATACTGATCTTTATGCCATAAATGGAAAACAGATACTTCCTGTTACACTACTTTCCTTCTAAGTCCTTTCTTTCTTTTTTTAAAAAATGTGTTCTTTTTAGATACACATGA
Source organism: Callospermophilus lateralis (assembly GCF_048772815.1). NCBI lineage: Eukaryota > Metazoa > Chordata > Mammalia > Rodentia > Sciuridae > Callospermophilus > Callospermophilus lateralis. The sequence goes on from NC_135306.1 coordinate 31,542,263, forward strand.
CAGTAGAGTGTCTTTTGACATTATACACACATGGAGTATAGCTCCCCATTATTGTGGTTGTACATGACGTGGAGTTACACTAGTTGTGTATTCATATATGAACACAGGAGAGTTGTGTCTGATTCATTCTACTGCCTTTCCCATTCCCATCCCTTCTTTCTTCTCTTCATTCCCCTTTGTCTAATCCAGTGAACTTCTGCCCTCCCTCCCACACTCATTGTGTTTAGCATCCACATATGAGAGAGCTTCTAAGTCCTTTCTGTCAAATCTTTTGGGGATTAAAAAAAAATTGGCTTCTTATTGGCAAATTAGGCAAATTAGCCAGCTCAGCTAGTTTAGCCTTATTTATTTTGAATATGGACCTAAATCGGACACAGTACTATTTTACATTCACAGGTCTTATATTATTAAATTTTAGGTTCTTAAATTACTATTATTTTTGCCAATATGAAAGACAAGTGTCATTTGGTAATTTAATTTGTAACTTCCTGATTGCAGATGAGTATGTTTTTGTGTTTATTGGCCATTTGTGTTTCATAAATTAAAAATATATATTCAGTCCGCTTATCCTTTTTGAGAGAGGTGGGTTGTTTCAAAGAGGAGAGTGAATTATACCCCTTTGTATTCTACTTTTATGGATGTCTTAAGGAAGTTTCTAGAGAGTTCCACCCATATATTACCTCTTTACTTTTGACTGATAGTAGGATTGTATCAGATTTCTAAGTCCCTGCTGCACATGAGTTTACCCATAGATACCCAGGCAAAATACACAGGGAGGTTGCTATTATAATGACTAAAATAACATGCTAAAGATCTAAAAGTAACACTGACTAGTTCTAATTGGAACTTGTTTTTACAGATTTTATGGTTGATGGGTTTTGCTTTCAATTATCCTTTATCCCTAAGTCTTAGAATTTTTGTCTGTGTAAAGGTTACAAAGGTCCCTTTCAGGGTAATTTCTGTTTTTCTTACTGGGGAGAAGTGTTTGGATGTACATTCCTCAGTCCTGAGAGCATAGTCCAGAGGATAACAGATTGTAAAGAAATGTAACATCCTATTGACTATTGCCAGAGCAGGATCAGAATGGCCTTAGGGAAATTGCTTTTGTTGTTGTTGTTTGTTTTGTTTATAAAGAAAGCAAGTGGTCCAGTTTATAGAATTATTCTTTAACTTCATGTTCCCACTGATCATGTCTGTGAGCAATCACCATGTTAACTTCAAAAAACTAGTTTGGAAGTGTTCCCTCTTTGTATCTTTTCTGGAATAGTTGTATAAACTTAGCATTATTGACTCCTTACATGTTTAGCAGAATCTGGTCGTTAGTAAAGGTGTCTAGGAACTGAGTTTAATGGAAGATTTGAATTACAAATTCAGTTTCTTTAATAATTTTAGGACCATTTATGTTTTCAATTTCTTCTAGTGTCAATTTTAGTTGTATTTTCATGGAAAATTCTCCATTTTATTTACATTTTTATACTTGCCATTAAGTCTTTGATAATAGCCATCAAGGGAAAATGCTTAGAAGTGTATTTTTGAAGGAGAAAAATACATTGAAAATTTATGCAGCGGGGTGTGGTGGCACATGTCTGTAATCCCAGCAATTTAGTAAGCTAAGGCAGAAGGATCACAAGTTTGAGGATAGCCTCAGCAACTTCCTGAGGTCTTAAGCAACTTATTGAGACCCTGTCTCAAAATAAAAAAGGTCGGTCATGTAGCTGGGGTCAATCCCAGTACCAAGAAGGAAAAAAAAATAGTTTATGCTATAAAATATAGCTTAATGGTAGAGCACTTGCCTAACATGTGCAAAGCCCTGGGTTCTAGTTCCAGTACCACCTGAATGAATGAATGAATGAATATTTAAAAATTTTTATTTTATAGATAGGGTGTTTATTTAATCACTTTAGTTTTATTTAAAAATTTAACAGATAACATTGTATGTTTTTATTGTGTACAGCATTTTTTGAAGTCTATACATTCTTGAATGGTTAAATCAAGTTAACAAATGTAGTACTGCCCACAGTTGTCAATTTTGTGTTAAGAACACATAATACCACCCTACCCTTTATACATTTTCAAGAATTCTGTGTATATAGTTAATTGTAGTCACCTTACTATATCTAAATATTTTGAAGTTTGTTTCTCCTAACTGTAATTATGTATCCCTTGACTGATATTTCCCCATTCTTCATTCCCCTTTAACCACTGTGGCCTCTGGTAATTACCATATACTCTCTATTTCTAAGAGATCATCTTTTTAAATCTCACATGAGTGAAATCATATAGTATTTGTCTTTCTATGCTGGGTTTATTCCACATAATGCCCTCCAGTTTTATTCATGTTATAACAGATGTCAGGATTTCATTTTTCTTTCAGTAGTTGAATAGTATTCAGTTGTATATTGTATACCACATTTTCTTTTTCCATTTATCTAATGATGACACTTAGACTGAAAAGCTACTACACAATAAAGGAAATAATCTACAGCAACAACCTATAGAATGGGAGAAAACCTTTGCAAATTATAAATTTAACAGGGGTCAATATCTACAATATATAAGGACTTCAAACAATTATATAGCAAAAATACAAATAACTCAATTTAAAAATGGACAGAAGACCTGAATAGACATTTGTCAAAAGAAAATACACAAATATACAATTGTCTTAACTATTGTGAATAGCACTGTCATAAACATTGAAGTATGGATCTCTTTGACATCATACTGACTTTATATCCCATGGGTATATACCTAGCAGTGGGATTGCTGTATCATATGATAATCTTTAGAGGAACCTCCACACTGTGTATGAGTGTATGTATATATATAATTTCCATGTATATATTTGTTTATTTATATTTCTTTTCCTAGTTTGTTTTCCATATTTCTTACACAAAATATCTTTACATACTCTTTGTACCTGGCTTTTTTTTTTTTTTAACTTAATAGTGTATCTTAAATGTTGCATTTGACAACATTCAGAGATCTTTTTTATTTCTTTTTTTTGACAGCCTAGTACTTCGTTATTTGGGTATATCATATAACTTTATTCAGCCAGTTTTCTTTCCTGTTGATGGAGATGTGAGGAAATAATAACTTTTTAAAATTATTTTTTTAATTTATATATGACAGCAGAATGCATTATAATTCTTATTACACATATAGAGCACAATTTTTCATATCTCTGGTTGTATACAAAGTATATTCACACCAATTTGTGTCTTCATACATGTACTTTGGATAATAATGTCCATCACATTCCACCATCATTTCTAACCCCATGCCCCCTCCCTTTCCCTTTTCACCCCTCTGTCCTATCTAGAGTTCATCTATTCCTCCCATGCTCCCTCTTCTTATCCCTCTATGAATCAGCCTCCTTATATCAGAGAAAACATTCAGCATTTGTTTTTTTGGGATTGGCTAATTTCACTAGCATTATCTTCTCTAACTCCATCCATTTACCTGCAAATGCCATGATTTTATTCTCTTTTATTGCTGAGTAATATTCCATTGTGTATATATGCCACATTTTTTAATCCATTCATCTATTGAAGGGCATCTAGGTTGGCTCCACAGTTTAGCTATTATGAATTGTGCTGCTATAAACATTGATGTGACTGTGTCCCTATAGTACGCTGTTTTTAAGTCCTTTGGGTATAGACCGAGGAGAGGGATAGCTGAGTCAAATGATGTTTCCATTCCCAATTTTCCAAGAAATCTCCATACTGCTTTTCATATTGGCTGCACCAACTTGCAGGCCCACCAGCAGTGTAAGAGTGTACCTTTTTCCCCTCATCCTCGACAACACTTATTGTTGTTTGTCTTCATAATAGCTGCCATTCTGACTGGAGTGAGAGGGAATCTTAGTTTTGATTTGCATTTCTCTAATTGCTAGCAATGTTGAATATTTTTTCATATATTTGTTGATTGATTGTATATCATCTTCTGAAAAGTGTCTATTCAGGTCCACGGCCCATTGTTGATTGGATTTTTTTTTTTTTTGGGATGTTTAGCTTTTTGTGTTCTTTATGTACCCTTGTGATTAGTGCTCTATCTGATCTGTGAGGGGTAAAGATTTGCTCCCAAAATGTAGGCTCTTTATCCACCTCACAGATTGTTTCTTTTGCTGAGAAGAAACTTTTTAGTTTGAGTCCATTCCATTTATTCTTTTTTTTTAGAGAGAATTTTATTATTTATTTTTTTTAGTTTTCGGCGGACACAACATCTTTGTTTGTATGTGGTGCTGAGGATCAAACCCGGGCCGCACACATGCCAGGCGAGCGCGCTACCGCTTGAGCCACATCCCCAGCCCCCATTTATTGATTCTTGATTTTAATTCTTTTGCCAAAGGAGTCTTATTAAGGAAGTTGGGGCATGATGGAGATTAGGGCCTACTTTTTCTTTGGAAATACTAACTTTTAAAAAGATATTTTCCATTCTGGAGACCAGACATTGTTGCATTGATTAGGACAAGTATTTAACCTAATATTAACAGCATATTAATTTTAAACTTTTTAATTTCTCTATCCCTGTAAACATTTATTTTGTAATATGGTATGCATCAATGTAGAGTGTGCTGGAGACTGAATATATTTTTTAATTGGGGAGATAAATTATTATTAAATTATTTTAAAATGATTTCTCCAGGTGGTTTTAGTAAGGTAAGCCCCAAACTTGTGGCCTTTTCATTATAAAGATGCCTTTGTGTAACTTTAAAGACCTCTATTTCTAATGGTATTATTTTCACCCTTCAGTGTATAGTTCAATTTAATCTCATTAATTTTTCACTCAGGTAATAGGACTCATCATCTTTATAACACCTCAAAAACATTCTCATTATAATTTTTCAGGTTTATAGATGATAGATCTATTGTTATTATAGATCTGTATTACCTCATTTAATCCTTAAAACAACTTTATGTGATAAAAATTATTATGCTTATATAATATGTTAAAAATGAGAGCATAGAAAGTTTATGAAATTTAAGTTCTCATATCCAGTAAGTGGAAAATTTGAGATTTAACCAGGTAGTGTGAGTCCAGAACCTGGTCTCTTAATCAGTATAAACAAAAGTCATGATTATTATTTTTTTCCCTTTCTCAGAATGACATGAACCAAAAAGATCTTGTTTAAGTAATTGTAAGATATTTGACTGTTGAACTAATGGGCTCACCTTGACCAAGTAAGAGGTAATGTTAATTTTGTTGTTGTTGTTGTTGTTCTTTTAGCTGATATAGCCCAGAGATATAGGATAAGCAAATACCCAACCCTCAAATTGTTTCGAAATGGAATGATGATGAAGAGAGAATACAGGGGTCAACGATCAGTGAAAGCACTTGCAGATTACATCAGGCAACAAAAAAGTGACCCCATTCAAGAAATTCAGGACTTAGCAGAAATCACCACTCTTGATGTAAGTTAACTTTTGCTAGATCAAATGACATTTCCTGTTTAGTTGCAAACAAAGGATCTGGACATTCTCTTATATTCATTGCAATGGATTTGAAAAGTACATACTTATTGGGTTGAATTTTTCTTGAGTTAATTATCAAGAAAAGTGCTGATGTTTTACTAAACTTATAGATAAAGTATATAGCATACAGTAAAGTTGCTCTAATTTGAATTAATTGCGGGCAATGTGATAGAAGTTAAAGTCAAATATACATAGCCAAAGTTACCATATTTTTTGTAGTGGAGACTTTCAGGTCTCCACAGCTTTAATTACTTCTTTGTCAGGTCTCTCTGTAAGTTTTAGTGTCTTCTAGAATAGGCCCCACTTAGTACACTTAGCAAAACCCTTTCTTTGTACACTAAGTAGTGTTTTAAAAATAGTATACAACAAACAGAAGAAAAACAACAAAGTTTGGACTTTGTTACAGTCACTGATTGTCACTGCCAACTTTGAAATTTGATTTTATTCTACCTACAAACTAATAAATTAGTTGCCATTTCATGGATGCTGTCAGAAGACTGAAGACTTCTGTGTCAGAGACAAAGGACTTTATTATTCACATCAAAGCAAACAGTGTGAGCATGTTTGTATTTTCCTTTTCCCCAAATCCTATGGAGGTAGCACAAAAGGCCTAGATAAATAGCTACACATGTAGTGGGTTACATTACAAGAGGGAAACTCACTGTTTCAAAGCAAGCTTTTTGTAATTCTGCTTTTTGTCTAGGATGAAGTCATTACCTCATACTCAGTGAAGCTCCCTGCAAGCACAGCCCTGAGAAATGTCCTGGGTATAGAGTGGTTAGAATCTTTAATTGTGACACATACAGTAAAATGTTTAAAGAGTTTGAAAGACCTGTGGAGGAGTATCTATCAACAGTCACAAGTTATGAGTTGTTGTGCTGTTTTAACAGATTTTAGAATTATATAATTTTGGAAAAGAATGTCACTGATTAAATAGTTATATTTCTTGAAAATTTAAAACAAAAGGCTGCTAGGCATGATGGCTTATTCTTATAAGCCCAATAATTCAGGAGATTGGGCAGAAGGATCACAAGTTCGAAGCCAGCCTTGGCAACTAAGCACAACCCTTTCTCAGAATAAAAAAGGGATGGGGATGTAACTCAGTGGTAAAGTATCCTTGGGTTCAATCCTCATTACCACTAAAATAAATAAATAAACAATAAAAGATAAAATGCTAGACAGAAATGTTTGTAGTTGTTTTTTATTGTAATTAAGGTTGTTTAAAGCCCAATGTGATCTTTAAAATTTTTGGATTGGGTGTTAAAAGGTAAAATATACATTTATGGTTTATACTTCAGTTGAGACAGCTGGAGCTGTTTGGTTATCAGAATCATGGGTAAATGAAGTAGCATGCTTAAGGAACTATAGTGCAGGGCTCTGCGGCTTAGAATAGTTTTTGCAAAATAATTAGATACCTTTTTTTACAGCGCAGCAAAAGAAATATCATTGGATATTTTGAGCAAAAGGATTCAGACAACTATAGAATTTTTGAAAGAGTAGCAAGTATTTTGCATGATGATTGTGCCTTCCTTTCTGCATTTGGGTAAGTATTTTAGTTGAGAGTATATTTAGTGGGTCAGCTTGGCTACCATGTTAAGTTCTCATTATGTTTGGTCACTTTGGGAAGATGACATCTCCAAAGTTATCTTGGTCCTCTTAAGTTACTAATAGTCTTTGTACCTGTCTCTGAATTCTTTTTTAAGGGTTTAAAAGTCTGTTTATTCTTTTCTAATATAGTCTATTCACTTTGTGAATAAGAGGAAAAGAATGAGCCAGTTAATAGTGAAGTAATTCTAGCTTTTATTCAGCTCATTTATTGCACCTACCCTATGGCAAAATGGCAGCATTTTTGTTGACAAACATGGGGTTCATTGTCTTTGTTCATTTGTCTCTCTACCACCTTTTCTTGTCTTAGAGGAACAAATCTTTTTTTTCCTTTTTTTTTTATGCTGATGTTCAAAACCGGGCCTTTGTACATGCTAAGAATATGCTAAACTACATAGCATACAGTAAAGTTCAACAATTCTCCTTTCTAAGGCTAACCTCTTCACTGGTGTCCTTGTAACTATCCCTCTGGGGCTTTGATCATCAGTTGTCCTTGCTTGCTTGAGTTTTCACCCAGACTCTTTTCATGAACTGCTTTCCTTTTTTGAAAACATGCTTCTCTCTTTCCTGACCCACTACTTTTATCTCTCAAACTATGGTCTTATCTCTTTCTTTTTATTCCCATATTTTCCAAAGACTAGTGCATGCTGGTGAATAAAAACTTTGATTTCTTGAAAGCTGACTTTTACCTCCATCCCTCCATGAAACTTGTCTCGGCTCAGTTGCAAAATGACTGCTTAATCCACCAAATTCTGTGACCCCTTTTCAGTCTTAATCCCTTCCTTTTCTCCTTTTCTTTCTCTGCTGTGTCAACACCTTGCATTGAATCCCTCTGAGTTGCTTTTTACCTTTCTGATATTTCTGACTTATTTTCTTTTTTGTTCTTTTTCTTTCCAAATGAAATCATGGTTCTCTCCTTGATCCTCTCTTCTTCTTGGTGGTTATCTCAACCATCCTTTGACTTTAATACAGTTCTTTTTTATTGTTGGCCCATAACTGTTAAGCTCAATTATAGTAGCTATTGATTCTAGCTCAGCATATCTTCTTCATTTTTCTGACTTTTATCCTTTTTCTTGCTTTAATGCTTTTGTAGATTTTGTTTGTGTGTATGTTTTATTGTTAGTATTTTACATGTTTTTTTAGAGATCACTGCAAGAGTGATCTTCACTGTACAGAGTATTCAGAGGGGAAACTCCCTTTACCCTAACCCTTTTCATATCACTGCTTTCCAGCTACACAGGCCTCCTGGCTGTTTCTTAGATTCTGCAGGCTCACTTCTACCACAGAGCCTTTGCCCTTGCTGCTCCTGTATCTGTACATGCTTCTCTCAGAGGTCCTTACCTGATAACCGTATATAGAGCAGCATGTCAATTTATTTTTCTTCATAGCATTCTTTCTTAACCACTCTTTTTAAAAAATATATGTACTCATTCAGACCATCTTTCCTCACCAAAATGTAAACTCTATGAGAGTGGGGATTTGTAAGTTTTTTTTTGTTGCTGTATATATCCAGTGCCACTATCATACTTTGTACAAAGGAAGTGCATAATAAATAGTTATTGAATGAATAATGAACTATGTTTGTTCTTTCTGTTCTTGCTGTCATTAATGTAGGTTAGTGCCCTTTTCCCCATCTTCTAGACTACTTTAGTCAGAAACTAGAGATAAATTATTGTTTAATTAATCTTAAAATAATTAGGTGTTACCAATTGTCTTAGTAGTGTTTACTGTAGAATTCTCTCACCACATATTTATCACAAACATATTATGTGCCACATACTATACAAGGCCCAGGAAACAGAATTGGACAGATTTTTAAAAATTACTTTGTTATGGAACTTTATTTTCATGATGTAGATTATTTTAATTCATCTGTTTTAGACCTATTTTTTAGAGTAAGGAGTAAGAAATTTGTGATTGAATCTGACTTATAAACAAATAACATATATTTGTTTTATTAATGTTTAATTAATGTTTAATTTAATTAATGTCCTTGATTCATAGTTAAAAAACAGTCTGGTGTCAGGACAGCTTTAGTGCTAAAACTTCCAATCCAAATTTATAAACTGCTAGCCATAAAAATAGCTAACTAAAATTTTCCTTTAAAAAGTCTGCCTCAGATTAAATTTTTCCTTTAAATGTATACTTTTCTTGGAATTGCATGGTCTTATGAGAAAGATGGTGGACAGGTATATATTTCAAGTCTTTATAGTTCATGCATTACAAAATAACCAGCATATTCTACTCCATTCAGGTATCTTACTGCTAGGATTTTTCTTAAAATGTTATTACTGTTTTTCCCTTCCTGTTAGGGATGTTTCAAAACCAGAAAGATATAGTGGAGACAACATAATCTATAAACCACCAGGGGTAAGTTGCTATTTCTTTTTTTCTTTAATATTCTTTTTAGCTGTAGTTGGATATGATACCTTTATTTATTTTTATGTGATACTGAGGATTGTACCCAGTGCCTTATGTGCACTGGGTGTGTGCTCCACCACTAAGCTACAACCCTAGCCCCATAAGTTTCTATTTCTTAGTGTGTAAATACCTATAGTTTTATATTTTTGAATGTTTGTTGAATGTTTGTGGAATCATAGAAACTTAGAATAGAAAGGAACTTAGAAGCACTATCTTTTGCCAATCCAAATGTTTCAAAACTACAGAACCCTAAGTCACACAAGCATTTATTGACAGAACTAGGATTAGGGATACCCTGATCTCTTTGGCTCTTAGAGCCACATTCAAAATACGCTTCAGTGGTCCATGATTGTCACTCTTAGTTGGATTGTACTGGCCAAATTCCCAGATCTTCTAGGGCATAAATTAATCTGGCAATAAGGAACAGCTAGGTTGTTCTAAGTCTTGGCTAAGAAATTTTAAGTGGATCTAAATATAAAAGTTACTGTTTAGCCCCACAACTAAGAGGAAAGAATTACAGTTTGTGTTATTCCAAATTGACCCAAAGGTCTGTCATTTCAGTTTTTTTTTTAATAACATACATACAAATAGAAATCTGTGGCCATTTTTTCATTTTGATTATTTCATTTAAATGTTGCTTGCAATATTTTGACATTGAAATTTAAAATTTTTATTTATTTAGACAATTTTTTTTTGTTTCTGGCTTAGAAAACTTGTTTCCTCTTCTGAATTCAAAACAGGAATTAGTGTTTTAGTTTATTTTCTGTTGATGTAACAAAATGCCTGAAGTTAGGTACTTTATAAAGAAAAGAAGTTTATTTAGCTTATAGTTTTAGAAGCTGGAGATCCAAGATTGGTGGCCTCATTGGTTTGGCCTTTGGTGAGGGCCCTTTTGGCTTTGTCACACATGGTAAAGGAACAGAAAGGGGAACAGCCACCTGATTTTATGGTGAGACAGGAAACCACAGACTGGTTGCTCTTTGTATAACAACTTCTCTCATAAAATCTAAACAGGGTCCTAGAATAACTACATTAATTTCTTCCTAGGACAGGGTCCCCAGTGACCTCTTTATCTTCTACCACTCCACCTGTTAAAAGGTTCTACCACCACTTATATTGAAGCACAGGACCAAAGTTCCAGCAAACAGACTCTTGGAATATACTCAAACCATATTCCAACCATGGCAGATGTGTATTTGCCTGTATTTTCAGCAAATTCATTTCTTTAATAATACTTTACATAGTATCATCATAAAATTATCAAAAACCAGCCTAGTATCTCCCAATGTAATATGGTCCTTAAGAGCACGGGCTCTGTCTGGTATTAGACTGACTAGGTTTGAATATCAAAGCTGCCACCTTCTAGGTATGTTCTTCTGGAAAAGTTTCTTAGCTTCTCTGTGCTTCAGTTTGTTTTTAGTAAATAGGGGATGGTAATACTTGCCATATAGGGCTATTAAATGAATCAGCACATTTTAAATGCCTAAAATAGTGCTTGAGAAACTGAAGGAAACCCTCATCGTTATACGAAATCACATATATGAGGTTGTGAGGGGAAAGGGGGGGGGGAGGGAGAGAACAGAACAACAACAGATGAGGTAGAGAGGGAAGATGGGAGGGGAGAGGAGGGGGGATAGTAGGGGATAGGAAAGACAGCAGAATACAACAGTCACTAATATGGCATTATGTAAACATTGTGAATGTGTAACTGATGTGATTCTGCAATTTGTATTTGGGGTAAAAATGGAAATGCATAACTCACTTGAATCAAATGTATGAAAGATGAAAAAAATAAAAAAATAAATAAAATAGTGCTTGACATAGGAATGTTACTCGATTAATGTTGGCTATTATTTTTATCGTCATGTTAGACACTTCATAAAGATTGATTTTGAATGAATGTGGAAACAATTTTGTAGGTAATTAATTTTAGAGATACCCATCTCTTAGATCTGTGTAGCATCTTGTACAGGCTTTTTCACTATCCGAATTTTCTTCTGACATTTTTAACTTTTAAGGAATAGCTTAATTTATTCATATAGATAATTTTTCTTTTCAAAATGCTCACCTGCCTTTGGTGAAGATACTTGTAGTTAATTATCTTAAATCCAAAGGAAAGCAGAAGGTTTATACGTCATAGGTTGTATTATCAAGTTCCTGATAATCACAGAATTATCTTTTTTAACCATCTATGACCTTCTTTCTCAGAAGTTCCATGTTTTATGTTTCTTTTATATCTCCTGTTGATTTTCTGGGTTCATATGTGGATTTTAAAAATGTGTTTTTGTCAGCACAGGTTAGTTTACTTGATTTATTTATTTTTTTTCCCTGTTTTTATTACAGCATTCTGCTCCAGATATGGTGTACTTGGGATCTATGACAAATTTTGACCTGACTTACAATTGGATTCAAGATAAATGTGTTCCTCTTGTCCGAGAAATAACATTTGAAAATGGAGAGGTATGGGCTTTTGTGTGTGTGGGGTGTGGGGTGTGTGTGTGTGTGTGTGTGTGTGTGTGTGTGTGTGTTTTATATGTATGAAAGAACAAACTTTCTCTGCCCTTGTGCTATTTTAATACAGTTTCCAGTTGTAAAAATTACACAGTGAACACAATTGTATTGAAGCTATTTCCAAAATGTATAGGCCAGTAATTTTCCACTTCTGCTATCCCAGAACCCTTTTGTTGCAGTTCACTGTAGCCTTGAAAATGGGTTTGAAAATACTTGGATAACTCTGATACCGACCCATTGGTTGAGGGTCCTTGTTAAAATGGATGGTTCTTTAGAAACAATGCTTTGTGAATTTGAGTTACAGTGAATAATCTTTTACCATTAAAAGGTTTTTTGGTTCCTGTCTTCTTAAAAGAAATAGAAACAATTGAATTGTTAATCTTCATCTTTTACATTTTGATCTTATCCTTGATTTTGAAAGAGAGGGTAGATTAGACTCTTTCACTCTTTCAGCATATAGTTTTTTTTTTTTTTTTTTAGCATATAGTTTTTTAAATGAATGAATGTCCCTGGTTCTTTTCTCAGTTCTGTAGTCCTCATATGTATTTAGCTGAGTAACTTACTTTTTTTTTTTATTACATTAGCTCATGTAGTCATCAGAGGCTCAAAATTTTTAATATTCTTTTGTGTGTGTGTGCGGGGGGGCAGTTCTTATAGGAGTTGTCTCAAACAGAATTCAAAGATTTAGACCTGGAAAGTCTTTAAACAGTGTCTCACCTTTCCTATGTGGTAGTTGGCACATTTAATAATTCTTCAGACTTACTGTGTGTTGTAACCAACCAGCTATAAGCCACTTAAAGATTTGCTTCATTAAACTGGTTGTCTTAATATCTTCCTGAATCTTATAAAATTTGTGTGGTAAAGAAAATGCTGGTGTGGGCACAGATTAATTAGGAAGCTAAGGAAGTATAAATTATTAGCTACTATGTAAATATTTGACTTTAGCAAATTAATTGACATATATGTTTTCCACTACTAATCTATTGTTCATACTTTAAAAAATAATAATGCAGTCCTTTTTTAAAAAAAAGATTTTTGGATATTGACAGAACTTTGTTTTATTCATTTATTTATTTGTGGTGCTAAGAATTGAACCCAGTGCCTCACTCATGCTAGGCAAGTGGCCTACCACTGAGCCACAGCCCAGCCCCCATCCATACATTTCTTGAGTCTAATAAAATACTATACATGCTTTTACTTTTAATCTTCTGGCTCTTAAATTTCCTCAGAAGTAACTGCTGAGTCTTCTTTTTGAATTTATTCAGTAACATCCATTTTTTCATTTTTTGTCATTTGTTGATTGAATATTATTGTGTACAAAAATCTGTGAGGAAAAAAAAGAGAAATAAGATTGTCTTCAAGGGGCTTTCAATCCATTATTCTGAGTGTACAGATAACATCAGTAAATACATGCCCTGTACCACATGCGGATCACTGAGAAAATATTCTTGGAGTTTACAGGAGAGTATTCATTTCTACCTTTAGAGATTGGGCAGAATCTAGGAATGCTTTCAAGAAGAGGCATTCAGCCCTGAGATGAAGTGCTAAAGGAAATGGAGGATTAGGAGGAGGGGTTGGAGAGGAGAGGACTGTGCCTTAATTTGTTTAAGGTGGTGATTAGACTGATAGGGAGATATTAAGCAGGTAGCGGGAAACCTAGGCATGAATTATGGATTGGAGCTAGGCTTTTATATAGCTAAGGGACCAGTTAGAACTGGTGATTGAAGTTGTTGAACTAGGTGAGGTGCTTCAACTACAGCAGAAACCATGGGGAATAGTGTCAGTTAATGAGTGGGAGAAAGAAAAAATGTGATCCCAAAAGATAAAAGATGAGAAAGAAGACATTTTAAGTTAGCTTACCAAAAGTTAATGTGATACCAGGGCCTGGGAGATGGGGAAAATGGGGAATGACTGCTAACAGGTACAGGGTTTTTGTTTGTTTGGGAGCGATAAAAATGGTCTAGAATTAAATGGTGATGTTTGCACAACTGTGTAAATGTAATAACCACCAAACTGTGCACTTAAAAATGGTGAATTTTATGGTATGTAAACCATATCTCAATTCAAATAACACTCAGTTTTTCATAAATGTGGCAAGAAACTTAATAATATGTCCTATGTACAAGTGAAACAGGCTTAAACATGGTAATAGGAACCAGAAGGAAACATTTGTCCTAGAAGGTAGGTCCCAGTTTATTTTTTTAGGATAAAGATCATTTTTGCTTTATGCTAAAGCAGTTCCTAAATTAGAGAGATTCTCAAAAGGATAGCTAATAGAAATAATTCTGTCATTGAGTCCCTTTTTGAATTCTGTGAGTGAGAACTTAACATTTGTTAGGGAGAATAAATGATTAAAATCCTATTTGTCCATCATACTTGTATTCTCCACTAACAATAAAATTTTGTACTATAGTGTGTGTATATATTAGGGGGGTTGTAAAAAATACATCTATATAGGGATGTATTAATAATGATTGTTAATAATGTTGGTAAATTGTGTATTGGTTGAAAACTGACTATATTATGAGGTGTTTTTTGTTTGTTTGTTACTCTAAATAAAACACTCTTTGGCTTTGGATAGTTCTCATATAAGTGGAATGATTTTTGTAATAAACCTTAAAATAAGTGTAAGTTTGCTTACTTATTGCTTATACACTCAGTTTTTCAGTTTTGCCTGTGAAGAATGAAAAGATATATCATGTTTACTCCTAAATTGTCATCATGATAAAGAACTAGCATAGTTCTTTCTTTGGTCAACTCCAAATGCCACAGCGTCAGTTGGGTGCTCCCTAATACTCTCACATGCAATACTAGCTAAAGGATCAGCCCAGGGAATTTGATCAGTCCTGCGACAGAACAGGGCAAGTGGGTCTGGAGTGTCTGGGTACTTGGGGTGGAGAAGATGTGAATTCATTCTTCCTTTAAGGCTTATATTTATTTACACCTTCAGACTTTTCCCCCCTGAAATATTGCAACTATTTTGTTACATGGGTTGGGCAGAGGGTTGTTCCTATAAAGAAAATAGCTGGAACTAATGATTCTTATTTAATGCATCTCTCTGCAGGAATTGACAGAAGAAGGACTGCCTTTTCTCATACTCTTCCACATGAAAGAGGATACAGAAAGTTTAGAAATATTCCAGACTGAAGTAGCCCGGCAATTAATAAGTGAAAAAGGTAGACAGATTAAGGTGTTTATTTTCATCCTTTCTTTCTCTTTTTGATCTTTCTCCCTACCCTTCCCATTACATTCATATGCACATAAACATTTGGGTTAAAACCTTAACCAGTATTGGGCATAGTGGTGCACTTCTGTTTATGCTTCCTGCAGCATGTTTATTTTAGAAAAATCAAAGAGCTTGAAAAGTAGGGTCTTGGGTCAACAAAATTAGTTTACCTTTTCCCTGTGTTTAGATGCTTATCTGACATCTTTTCTAATAGACAATTCCAGAGATATTACTGATTCACACTAATTTTTCAATGGAAGAAAGTTGAGTAGCCATCCAGATTTCTCAAAAATATCTAAACAGAATTTGAGGCATCAACAGCTTCCCCTCTGTGATGAGGGAAGAAAGTCAAATAAAATAACAGCACTATATGAAGCTACCCATTAGTCACTTAGTAAATATTTTTGAGGTTGAATTAAATTAAAAATCTGCCAGTAGGGGCTGTAAGGAGCTGGAATGAAGATGATCTTTTGGGAACAGTTCATGTATCTTTGTAGGAACTCCCTGCCCAGACCTGGGTAATCTTCAGAGCTGATGATTGCCCACTTAAAGAAAATAAAAAGTTCACTATAATATTTGAGTTTTTAAAATCATTTCTAAGGAAATTATACTCTCTACCCTGAAAATTAGAATTAAAATCCTACCTCTTTTTTAAATGTTATAATATTTAGATTTTAGTTTTTCTGATCTTTTACTCAAAAGAATATTTTTGTTTGTTTTTATGTCATTTTTTGTTTATAATTATACGAGAATACAATGAAGAAATTCTAATCTATTCAAAATTTTATTTCTTTCAAAGGTACAATAAACTTTTTACATGCAGATTGTGACAAATTTAGACATCCTCTTCTGCATATACAGAAAACTCCTGCAGATTGTCCTGTAATAGCTATTGACAGCTTTAGGCACATGTATGTTTTTGGAGACTTTCAGGATGTATTGTAAGTATTCATTTTGCTTTTAAAAAAAATTACTGATATTTGTCTCAAAATTGAATTTAAAACAATTGTTTTAATATTTCAAATAACCCCATGTTGTAACAGTAATATTTCTTAATTGAGTCAAAGAATTTGGACTGAACTTCTTTTTACTATACAGCATGGAATAATTGACTGTGAGAATTTTGATAGATCCTTGTAGGTGCACCAGTATTAAATTATTGGGATTTGTGAGTAATGTTGGGGTGATTGATGATTAATGCTTTGGAACTAATCTCTGAAAGAAAATTTATGTTCTGTGAAAAATTAGCTTTGCATTGAGTTTGGTCTTTATCAGCCCACACCAAGGAAATCAGTTATAATCCTAGGTTAGGTTAAAGGAAGTTGGTAATATTCCTTTTCACTTGTGACTCCACCTAGCAAGAACTTTAGGAATGTGTGTACGTGTGTGTGTGTGTGTGTGTGTGTGTGTGTGTGTGTCTCACAATTTTGTTCTCTCTAGGTAATTCTAATGGCATACTATGAAACTTTCCAAGAATAGGTAAAGTTTCTGGCTCTATTCTCAGATGTTCATAGTATGAAAAGAAATGTATAAGACTTTTAATTGCTACAGGTACTGAATATTTATCACCTTTCAGAGATGTTAAAGGCAATGATTAAAAATGGAACTATTTCTTTTTTTAAATTATTTTTATTTTAGAAAAAAATTTGTAGTTGTAGATGGACAGATGCCTTTATTTTATTTGTTTATTTTTATGTGGTGCTAAGGATCAAACCCAGTGCCTCACACATGCTGGGAAAGTGCTCTGCCACTGAGCTACAGCCCCAACCCAGAATTATTTATTAGTATATGGAAAAATTTAAGCAATCAGCTTAGACTTTCTCTTTTAAAATTTTGTTTAAATGCCTTTTTTTTTTTTAAATCTTTAAAGTCTAGATTGCACAGAGAGGATAATTTTAAGTCCTATCTCAGAATGAATCACCTCACAGGCTTCTAAACATTCCAGTAGAGATGTGATTGTTAGAAGATTTTCAGTCCTAAAACTGCATTAGAGGCCAACAGTTGAGTCCTGACAATTGAGTCCTGGCAAGTCATTAAAGCTTCTCTGTTCTGTTTTTTTTTTTGTTTTGTTTTGTTTTTTTTTTTTTTTTTTGGTACATAAAATATGGTTGATGGTACCACCTTCCTGATGAGATTTTCTTTTTTTTTTTTTAATTAATGAGCGGCACTGGTTGTGTTATAAACTATGAAGTCATGAGAAATCTTAGTTGGGCTTGCTTTACCTGTACTCAGAGAAATGGTTGTGCTGTAAACCATAAACCAGTATCATATCTTACTTGACTTTTTAGCCTACATTCAAAAGGATAAATTTAGCCTATTAATTCACTAAATATTTATCTAGGTTTTCTATATGACAGCCGTTGTAGTAGAATTTAAAGTTATACTAAAATCAGATCCTCTGAAGCCTGGGGCTAGCCTAGTGCTAGGGCTGGTAAGGACCCTTCATCTCTCAGGACTGTTCTGCAGCCTAGGATAGTGGATGCTGGCCTGGTGCCAGGAACCACTGGGGCTGACTTGTATAGCCTGGGTCAGCTGATGATGGCCTATAGATTAGGTCCAAAAGGATGGCCCAAGTCCTCTAGCACAGCCTGAAACCTGGGTCTTCAGGGGCAATCTGGAGCTCAGATCTGTTGGGGCTGCTCTAGCACTGAGATCTAATGGGATAAGTCTGGATGTGGGGGCCAGTGCTGGGGCCATTTCAGAACCTTAAGCTGCTTGGGTTGACCTGGCACTGGGCCAGAGACAGAGATGGACCTGGTACCTCAGGGGCTGGCTAGGTGTTAGGCATACCTGCAGGGATAAATAAGGCCTTACTTCTTCACATATGCAGACATCAGCATAAAGCAACAGAAAATGTGAAGAACCAAGTCAACAAGAAGTGTGGGAAATCAGCTAAAGAACACAATAATCTCGCAGTTACTGACACCAAAGAAAGAGAGATATATGAACTCCCTGACAAAGAATTGTTTTCAGGTGGCTTAGTGAACTTCAGGAAAATAACAGAAATAATTCAGTGAAATTCAGAAAACAATAAGAGACCAAAATTTGAGAAAATCAACAGAGATTGAAATTACATATGTCAAAAAAAAAACAACAAAAAAAAAAAAAAACAGCCAGGCATGGTGGTGCACACCTGTAATCCCAGAGATTCCAGAGGCTTGAAACAGGAGGATCACAAGTTCAAAGCCAGCCTCCGTGACATAGCAAGACCCTAAGCAACTTAGCAAGACCCTGTCTCTAAAACTAAATAAGAAAGACTGGGGATGTGGCTTAGTGGTTAAGTGTCTCTGGGTTGAATCCCTGATGAAAGAGAGAGAGAGAGAGAAAAGAGAGAAGAGAGAGAAAAGAGAGAGAGAGAGAGAAAAGAAAAACGAAAAGAAACGAAACGAAACGGAGAAAGAGGGAGGCAGAAATTCGGAAGCTGAAGAACACACAAAGAAACCTGCCAGGTAAAATGGCACATGCCTATAATCCCAGTGGCTTGTGAGGCTGAGACAGGCAAGTTCAAAGCCAGTAAAGCCAGTCTCAGCAATGATGAGGCACTAAGCAACTCAGTGAGAACTTATCCCTTAATAAATACAAAATAGGGGTGGGGATGTGGCTCAGTGGTTGAGTGCCCCTGAGTTCAATCCCTGGTCCCCACCCCACCCCCCACAAAAGAACTCAAATACACCCTAATGTTGCACCTTAAGGAACTACATAAAGAAGAAAAACCCAAGCCCAAAGTTTAGAAGGAAAAAATAATAAAGATCAGAGCAGAATAGACTATAAAAATAATAGAAAAGATTAATGAAAACAAGACTTGGATTTTTTAAAAATATTTTTTTAGTTGTCGATGGACCTTTATTTCATTTATTTACATGTGGGGCTAAGAATTGAACCCAGTGCCTCACACATGCTAGGGAAGCCTCCTCCACTGAGCTACAACCCCAGCCCCAAGACTTGGGGAGATAAACAAAATTGAAAAGCCTTTAGCTAAACCAATGAAGAGTGAAGATTCAAATAAATGAAATTACAGATGGACAGAGGAGATATTACAATAATACTATAGAGATACAAAGGAAAAGAGACTACTGGGAGCAATTTTGTGTCAACAAATTGATAATTTAGAAGAAACTGACAAATTTCTATATACATGCAACCTACCAAGGCTGAATCATGAAGAAATAGAAAATCTTAGCATATCAGTAATGAGTAAGGAGATTGGATCAGTAATAAAAAGTCTTCCATCAAAGAATAGCCCTGAACCTGATGGATTTCCTGATAAGTGCTACAGATATTTAAAGAACTAATACCAGTCCTCCCCAAACTCTACCCAAAAATTGAAGAAGGGAGGTATTTCATATCTCATTTTACAAGGCTAGCCTTACCCTGATAACCAATATCAGACATGCATACTAGAAAAAATTATAAGGTAATATTCTTGATGAATATAGATACAACGTCCTCAACCACATAAGAACAAATGAGAGAGCCCAACAGTATATTCATTCATTTATATTCAATTGATTTTCAACAAAGGTGCTAAGAATACACAGTGAGGAAAGGACCATCTGCTCAATAATGGGTATCCACATTGCGCGAAAATGAAATTAGATCCTCATGTTGTACAATACAGAAACATCACATCAAAATCGATTAAAGACAAAACATAAAGCCTGAAAACTAAAACCACTCGAAGAAAATGTGGGGAGAAGCTTCATGATTTTGTGGATATGATTCCAAAAGCAGAGAGAGCAAAAGTGAAAAGAAACAAATTGAATTATATTAAGCTAAAAAACATGCACAATAAAGGAAATAGCTTAATAGAAAATGGGCAAAGCATCTGTGCCACAGTCTCTGGCTGGGCACAAATCACGAGTCTCCACACAGCTTGTAGATTCAAACAGCAATTCTTTATTCCCGAACTCACACCGGCCGTCTACAAACACGTTCTGGGAGAATCCACGTTCTCTGCCCAAATCCACTTCTCCCAAATCCACTCTCTGCCCAAATCCACACCGCATGGGCTTCTGTCTCCCAAAATATACTGTCTGACCCTAAGCACTCAAGAGGAACTCAGCAGCAGGATACGCCCTATTCTAAAGGGGGAACACCCTAATCTCCTATTATGCTAAACTGCCCTATTCTAAAGGGGGAACACCCTAAACACGGATCCTGCCCTGGTCCTTGAGCAAGGTCACCTTTCAGAAGTCCTTCCACTAGACAGCATGGGAGTAAGCTGGCAAGGAATTTGTCATACCTACTTGGCTGATGGCTCCCAGCACATCTGATTTTTAGTTTTGGTACCAGGGTTGCTGAACCACTGAGCCACATCTCCAGCCCTTTTTTAATGTTTATATTGAGATAGGGTCTAACTTAGGGACATCCTAAGTTCCTGAGGTTGGTCTTGAAATCCTCCTGCTTCAGCCTCCTGAGTCACTGGGATTACAGGTGTGTGCCACTGCACCTGGTATATATTTGAAGTTTTCAAAAAATAAATTGCTTCTTTAATTTTCTCCCTTAGGTGACTGATTTCCCCTTCTAGACACTGTTCCCTCGATCATTTATTTTTAAATTGTGAAGAGGTACATTCTGTGTGAGCTACAAACTATGTGAACAGTTGTTAATGTTAAAATCGAATAAAATGTGTAGTAAATTGAGAGGCTGATACATTTAATGGCTTATATAAGTTATTGTGCTGCATGGTAATTAAGGCTTAAATGATAAGCAATTTCCATATATTATTATAATTACTTTTCCTTAGTAACTCAGAATATCTGGGGGTCATCTAGAGGAAGTATGATTGTGGGGAAGAAGTGGATTTATGGGGCATAGTCTACTCCCTTGACAGAGGTGGGCATTGGGAGGTAGAGGTGGTTACCACTGTTCTATGTTTACCTCTTCTTTGTTTCAGAGAAATTAGGCTCAGTAAAGCAAAGTAACTTATAAGGCATCACAACTAATTAGTAATAAAGCTAGAGTTCACAGAGTATATTGAATCCCAAAGTTCTAAATCCATGACACTGCATGAAAACAGTGACATTTTCAGCACCTGTAAAAGGCAGTGTCAGTATGCATGTGGAAGAATTTTGAAAAGCCACTACTTACTAGTACCTGGAACTAGATCACAGCTCTATGAATCCTTGATGTTTTTTGTTTGTTTGTTTCTTGGCATTGTTTGAACAGATTGGTTTCTTGCCAAATCTAAATGAAGGTTTTATATGGAGATAGGAAAAGATTGGAGATAATTTCTGAACTTATAGTCAGGTATAGGAGTGTTCTATAGACCTTTGAGAAGAATAGATGATGGGACATTGTGTGAGACTGCTGAAAACTTAAAGAAAAAAATTTTAACAATTATGGCCAGACAGCTAAAACAGTTCTTAACTATTTCTGGAGTCTAAGTGATAGGAGAAACAGCAACAGTAGGACAGATTCCAGGTCAAGTAGTACCTGACTGGAAGATTTTTGTTACTGTCAGAACCATCCTAAAATGTGATAGGTTACTCTAATGATAATGAGTTCTCTACCTCTGGGCTGTAGGTCATTTTTCCCAAATTACTGAATCACTGTAAAATTATTTTTATAATTCTTCCAACTAATCAGTCTGGGAAGTTTGCTATAGCTTATTGGCTATGTTAATGGCAGCAGGAGTTTGTGATAAGCAAATTGGAAAAGGGCAGCAAAATTAAAATGAGGTGGTAGGGGACAGGTATCTTACTAATACAGCAGTTTGGTTATCCATTGTGACAAATTAACCTGCTTCTTTGACCTCTGAGAGAGCAAGCCAGAAATTGGAGTTACAAAGAACTCAGGATAGGTAGAAGAAGAAATTCAAGTCAATTTATCATTAAGGCCTGGTTTTTTGGTTTTTTTTTTTTTTTAATGTATAACACAAAGAAGACTTTTATTTTTATTTATTTATTTATTTGTTTGTTTGTTTATTTTGTGGTGCTGAGGATTGAACCCAGGGCCTTGTGCATGAAAGGCAAGCACTCTACCAACTGAGCTAT
Source organism: Callospermophilus lateralis (assembly GCF_048772815.1). NCBI lineage: Eukaryota > Metazoa > Chordata > Mammalia > Rodentia > Sciuridae > Callospermophilus > Callospermophilus lateralis. Next base: position 31,564,495 of record NC_135306.1, read on the forward strand.
ATCCCCAGCCCCCAAGGCCTATTTTTAACTTTTTTTTCATATTTTTATTGGTACATTATAATTGTACATAGTGATGGAATTTTTTCTTGCATGTTCATACATGCACACACTGTAACAATACAATTTGGTTAGTATCAATCCCCAGTGATTTCCCTTTCTCTATCCTCCTCCCTCCCGCTGGTTCCTTTTGTCTATGGATGTCCCTTTGATTTTCATGAGGTCTCCCTGCTCACCTTTCTTTTCCTTTTTCTTTTCTGACTTCCACATATGAGAGAAAGCATACAATCCTTGACTTTCTGAGTATGGCTTATTTTGCTTTAACATAATGTTCTCAAATTTCATGCACAGGCAATCATATTTATATATTCATATTCCATCCTACATTTTCTTTTTTAAAAATATTTATTTTTTAGTTGTAGGTGGACACACAATATCTTTATTTCACTTTTACATGGTTCTAAGGATCGAAACCAGTGCCCACACGTGCCAGATGAGTGTTCCACCACTGAGCCCAGCCCCACATTTTCTTTGTCCATTCATCCATTGATGAACACCTCGGCTTGTTCCACAGTTTTGGCTGTTGTGAATAGGGCTTGAAAAAAACATGGGCACAGGGGCTGGGGATGTGGCTCAAGCGGTAGCGCGCTCGCCTGGCATGCGTGCGGCCCGGGTTCGATCCTCAGCACCACATACAAACAAAGATGTTGTGTCCACCGATAACTAAAAAATAAAATATTAAAATTAAAAAAAAAAAACACATGGGCATGCTTGTATGCTATAGTATGCTGACTTTATTTCTTTTGGGTAAAAACTGAGGAGACATTTAGGTGGGTCATGTAGTGGTTTCATTTCTGGTCTTTTGAGGAACCTCCATACTGATTCCATAGTGGTTATTACTGATTTATAATCTCACCAACAGTGTAAAAGTATTTCTTTTACTTCACCTTCTCCAACATTTATCATTTTGTATTCTTGACGGCTTACATTCTAACCAGAATCAGCTGAAAAAAGTAGTTTTGGTTTCATTTTCCTAATTGCTACTAGTGTTTGAATGTTGTTGTTTTTTTCATAAATATTTGTTGGTCATTTGTATTTCTTTTGAGAAGTATCTATTTAGTTCATTTGCCTATTTATTAATTGATAACTTGAAGTTTGGGGGGTGGTTTTGAGTTCTTTATATATTCTCAATATTAATTGTTTGTCAGAAGAGTAGCTAGCAGAGATTTTTCTCCAATTCTGTAGGTTCTCTCTTCACATTCTTGTTTCCTTTGCTGTGCTGAAGCCTTTTAATTTAATGCATCCCATTTATTAATTCTTGGTATCATTTCCTGAGCTTTAGGGGGTCTTATTGAGAAAGTTGTTGCCAGCACCTGTTGAGTGTTGGCCCTGCATTTTCTTCTAGGGGTTGCATAGTTTCTGGTTTAATTCCTAGATCTTTGATTCATTTTGAGTTGACTTTTGTGCAGGGTGACAGAGAAAGAATCAAGTCCCATTCTACATATGGTTAATCAGTTTTCCCAACACCATTTGTTTAAAAGTCTGTTTTCTCTAATGTATGTTTTTGGCTATTTTGTTAAGGATCAGATGATTGTATCAGTGTGGGTTTGCCTCTCTGTCTTCTCTTCTGTACCATTGGTCGTTGTATCTGTTTTTATGCCCGTACCATGCAGTTTTTGTTACTATAGCTCTGCAATGTAATTTGATGATGCCTCTAGCATTGCCTATTTTGGTTTAGAATTGCTTTGGCTTTTCTAGGTTCCCCCCCCCCTTCCAGATGAGCTTCAGAACTGTTTTATCTTGGGGCTGGTGTTGTGGTTCATTGGTTGAACACTTGCCTCACACGTGTGAGGCACTGGGTTCTATCCTCAGCACCACATAAAAATAAATAAACAAAATAAAGGAAAAAAAAGAACTGTTTTATCTTGTTCTGGGAAGACTGTCATTGGTATTTTGATGCAGATTGCATTGAAACTGTAATACAAAGACCTCTTCTAACTCTTAAGAATTTAGTTTGTGTTCATCACCCAATATACCCTTCCTCCACCCCATTCCATACCCCATTCTGAGGGTTTTCTTAAGTGGGAAAAAAAATAGGTACTGATAGAATTTCTTAAAAGGCACGTTTTGTTTATCTTATATTTTTATTATTATCTCTTGTTATATCGATCACTTTGTTACAGATTAGTAGGCATTCAATAAATGTTCTGATTAATTTGCTTTTAGTTTAGTTGCTTATTACAATACTAAGAGTTTGAGTACTTTGAACACTTGTGTCTTCACATCTGGAACTGTAGTAGTATTTATAAGTTACTCATTTATCCTACTATTGCTACCTCTCCTGTTCATTTTGATTTTCTGAATATGCCTTTTGTCAGCCACTGGAGAATACAATGGCCCCATCCCTAAATACCATTCTCATTCTTATTCTCTTATACTTATCACACAATTGACACTTATTATCTGCATATTAGTGATTTGTATTTTATAAGTCATTTCAAATCTGAGGAATAAGTTAAATTATCCCTGTTTGCAGATGATATGATCTTATGCAGGTTGGGCATTCTTTATCCAAAAATTTGAAATCTAAAACACTCCAAAATCCAAACTTTTTGAATGCTGATATGATACTCAAAATGTTTCAGATTTTAGAGCATCTCAATTTTTGCATTTTCAGATTAGGGATGCTTGATATATTTTATCTTATTTGGTCCTGACAGCAAAATGGACATCAAGTGCTAACAGCCAGGCAATGTACTAGCCTTAACTTATACAGTGTATGTGTCAGGTAATATCTCCACCTCTTAATAAACAAATCTCTGCGAGATTTAGTAATTGGAGTAAAGAAGCAATATAGCATAATGGTAAAGAACTAAAACTGTTGGCACAGACTGCTTAGTCTTGAATTCCATCCTGTTACTACCTATATCACCTTGGGTAATTTACTTGGCATCTCTATGCCTTGGAAACTGTCATGATGTCTACTTCATAGGATTGTAAGCATTAAGTGAATGCATATATATATATATATATATATATATATATATATATCTAAGAAAAGCATCTGATGAATAAAGTGCTAGCCATTATGATTAAAGATAATAATATATATATATATATATGTTCAAACCCAAGTCTGTCAGACTATTAAAAAAATGCAACAAAGTTGAATAAAGCTGTCATTCTTGTCTTATGAACCAGAAATCTGAAATTGAAAGAGTTTAAACATCCTAAGTGGCAAAATTATGGTGTGTCTTTACACCATAATACATTCAATAAGTTTGTACTATGCTATTTATATGTTGACTAAAAATTAGCACGTAATGTTGGGAAACTGAATTCGATACTATATAAAAAAGATAACATGTCACAACCGACTGGACTTTATTGAAAGCATACAAGGCAGATTTAATATTCATAATTCAGGACTGAAGCTGTGGCTCAGTGGTAGAGCACTTGCCTAGCATGTGTGAGGCACTGGGTTCGATTCTCAGCACCACATATAAATAAATGAATAAAATAAAGGTTCATATATCTAAAAAATATATATTTAAAAAACCATTCATATTTCAGCTTATTAATGAACAAATAGGAAAAATCACATGATCACATGGTAGATGAAGAAAAATTTTTTTTAAATGCAACATTATTTCTGATTTATTTTATTTTTTTAAATACTTTAGGAAATAGAGTTCTGAAAACTTTTTCTTTTTTAGAGAGTGAGAGAGAGAATTTTTTAATATTTTATTTTTAGTTTTCGGCAGACCAACATCTTTGTTTGTATGTGGTGCTGAGGATCAGACCCGGGCCGCACGCATGCCAGGCAAGCGCGCTACCGCTTGAGCCACATCCCCAGCCCTATTTCTGATATTTAAAAAAAAAAAAAAAAAAAAAAAAAAAGCCCAGCAAACTAGGAATATAAGGAAACTTATAAGGATAACCAAGAAATAGGCTCATTCCTAGATCCATACAAGACTAAAACATGAACAAATAGAATATCCCATCAAGCTAATAAAAAGTAAGGAAATTGAATCATTAGGAAATGTCTCCCATTTAAAAACAACAACAAAAACAATGACTTCATTACTGAGTTTTGCCAAACATTTAAAGAAGAAGTAATGCCAGTCCTTCTGAAACTCTTCCCAAAAATTGAGGAGTAAAAGCTTCCAAACTCATTTTGTGGGGCCAGCAGTCCATGGTACCAAAGCCAGACAAGGACAGTGCAAGAAAAGAAAATTATAGACCAGTAGTATCCTTGATAAACTTAGATACAAAAATTCTTCTCGTAATCCTAGCAAACTAAATTCATCAGGGCATTAAAAGGTTCATTTGCCATAATCTAGTAGGATTCAAACCTGGGTTGGAAGGGGAGATAGTTCAACAAAATAAATTAATAATTGTGATATACTACATTAACAGGATGAAAGATGAGAACCAGATCATCTCAGTAGATGCAGAAAACTATTCAACAGAACTTAACATTCTCTCAAGATAAAAATGCTCACCAAATTAGGTATGCAATGAATATACCTCAGTGTAATAAATAATAAAGCTCGTGTACAACTAGCTCATAGTAAAGATTCTACTCCATGGTGAAAAGTCGAAAGCTTTTCTTTTCCTCTAGGATTAGGATTAAGACAAGGATACTTCTTCTCACCACTTCTGTCCCATGTAGTACTGGAAGTCCTAGCCAGAGCAATTGATAAGAGAAAGAAGAGAGCCAGGTGTGATGGCACATACCTGTAATCCCAGCAGCCCCAGATACTGAGGCAGAAGGATCACAAATTTAAGGCCAGCCTGCTAAATTAGTAAGACCATGTCTCTCGTGTGTGTGTGTGTGTGTGTGTGTGTGTGTGTGTGTGTTTAAAAAGGGATGGGGTTGTAGCTCAGTGATGGTAGAGCACTTCTAGGTTCAGTTCATAGTTCTGCAAAACAAAAACAAAACAGAAAAATGAAAAAATAAAAAGAAAAGGTGATGATAGACTAGTGAATTGAAAACTATAAAATATTGCTGAACAAAATCAAAGATGACACAGTGAAATGGGAGGATATCTGATGATTGTGGATTAGAATTAATAATGTTAAAATGAAAAATGTACCCCAAACAACGTATAGATTCTATGCAGTTCCTACCAAAATTCCAATGATTTTTCCCCCCAGAAATAGAGAAAACAACAAAAGATCTTGAGTAGACAAAGCAATCTTGAGCAAAAACCAAAATGCCATGGGTATCACACTACTTGGCTTCAAAATATACTCTAGAGCTGTAATAATCAAAATAGCATGGTACTTGCATGAAAACAGACATAGAACAATGAAACAGAACAGAAAGCCCAGAAATAAATCTGCTCATTTGTGGTCAGTTGAATTTTTTAACAGGTGCTAACAGCACACAGTGATGGCAAGGGCACGCTGTTCAATAAATGGTGCTGGGAAAAGTAGAAGGAAACTGGATATCCATAAGAAGAAGAATGAATGTAGACCCTTATATCACACCATACACAAACATCACCTTGAAATAGATTGAAGACTTAAGACCTGAACTGTAAAATTACTAGAAGAAATATAGGGGAAAAGCTCCATTACACTGGCCCAGGCAACAGTTTTGTGTATATGACCCTAAAAGCACAGGCAGCAAAGGCAGAGACAAGTGGGATTGCATCAATATAAAGAGCTTTTTGCACAGCAAACTACTTACAGAATGAAGAGACAGCCTATGAAACAGGACATAATATCTGCAAACCACATACCTGATAAATGATTAATATCCAAAATATCTGAGGAACACAGTAATTAGAAAACAACCTGATTAACAAGTGAGCAAAGGATCTGACATTGTCAAATGAAGACATAAAAGTGGCCAACAAATATGAAAAAAATATTCTCAAAACAAGTTATCAAGAAAATGGAAATTAAAACTACATGGAGACATTGACTTCACATCTGTTAGAACAGCTGTTTTCACAAAGACAACAAGTGCTAACATAGAGAAAAGGGAATATAAATTAGTATAGTTATTAATGGTATGAAGTATAGTATAAGTATGAAGTATCCTTAAAAAAAAAAAAAAAAAAAGCCCTGTGATCCAGCAATTGCACCCCTGGTTATATATCCAAAGGAAATGAAATCAGTAATTCAAAGAGGTGTCCACGCTCACATGTTCATTGCCACATTATTCATGATAACTAATATATGGAATCAGCCTTAGTTACATGACCTGATGAATAGATGAAGAAAATATGGTGTATACATACACAGTGAATAAGAGATCTTGGTATTTTTGACAACAATGATAAACCTGAAAGACACTATATTAAGTGAAAAAAGCCAGACACAGACAAATATTACATGATTTCACATTATGAGAGTGTATAACACTTGAACTCCTAGAAGTGAGAAATGAAATGAGTGGTGTTTACCAGGGGGTAGGGGAATTAGGGAGTTTTGAAAAAAAAAGGAAACTTCCACTATCTTACAAAGGGCATCTATAAATAACCCATACCTAATATTCAATAGTGAAAGACTGAATGCTTTTCTTAAGGTTGAAAACTACCATTCCTATTCAGTATTGTGCCAGAAGGCCTAGTAAGTACAATAAAACAAAATAAAAAGCATACTAGAAAAAAATAAAAATCAGATTCTTTGAGGATGACATGATTGTCTATGTAGAAATTACCAACAAGTCTACTAAAAAGCTAGAGCTTAGAAGTGATATTATTTTAGCAGGATACAAAGTCAGTTTTAAAAAACGTGTATTTCTCTTTATTAACAATGGACAATTATAAAACAAAGATTAAGTTCCATTTATAATAGTTCCAAAAGAAGGGAAAAAATCCTACCTACTAAATCTGATAAAATATGTGCAGTTATCTGTATGCTAGAAACTACAGAATACTTATGAAAGAAATCCAAAACCAAAATGAATGATGTGATATATTGTGTTTATGGATCAAAAGACTCAGTGCAGTTGTCTTTTGTCCCTGAATTGACCTATATAGACCTAATATGAGCCTAGTCAAAATTTCAGCTAGATTCTTTGTAGATTTAGAAAAGCTAATTATAAAATTTATATGGAAAGGTAACACTACAAAAGCCAAAACAGTTTTGAAAAAGAAACAAAGTTGGTGGATTTTGATTCTAAGACATGATAAATACTAAAGTAATTAAGACAGTGTAATATGGATGAAAGAATAGGTACATTGTATGGGACAGAATAATCTAGAAATAGAAACATAATTTGGTAATTTTTTTTTTTTAATGGTTCAAAGGCAATTCAGAGGAGAAAGGACAGTCTTTTAACAAAGGATGCTGCACCAGTTGAACATCTTCATACCAAAGAAGAATTTTCTTTCAGGAATAATCAACTTAAAATTGATCATAGACACGAGTATAAAAGACTAAGCTAGAAAACTCTTAGGATTAAACATAGGAGAACTGTCATGACTTGACATTAAGCAGAGTTCCTAGAGTATCAAAAACACTATTCATAAAAGAAAAATTGATAAATTGGATTTTCATTAAATTAAAAACTTTCATTTTTAATTTATGTATAATGAAAGATCGTTCGAATATAAAGAAGATATACAGATAGCAAATAAACATAAAAAGCTCAGCACCATTAGTCATTAGAGCCATCCAAGTTAGAACTGCAGTGAGATGCTGTTGTATTTCTTTAGAATGCCTTGATTGAAATAGTAATAATGCTAAGTGTTCATTAGGATGCAGACCCACTGGAATTCTCAGACCTTGCTGGTGAGATTGCAAATGATATAGTCACTCTAGAAAAATGTTTGGCAGTTTCTTTAACAAGTTAAACATATACTTACCATTTGACCCAGTATTTATTTTAGAGGAATAAAATTCACACACAAAAATGTATGCACATCTGTTTGTAGTAGCATTGTTCATGATCACCTGAAGTGGGTAAATGAACAAACAATTATTTTATATCAATGAAATACTATTCAGCAATAGAATGAATGAATACTTTATATAAAGTAGTGTGCTAAGGGAAGAAAGCCCTTCTTATGATTATATGTTATATGATTGCATGTATATAACATTGTAGGAACAGAAGACATATTAGTAATTGCTAAGAGTTAGGGGAAAAGGGAAGGTCTAACTTTACAAAGGATGGAATTGTTCTTATCAGGTTTGTGGAGGTGGTAACAAAATGCTAGGTATATGTTAAAGCTTATAGAACTTAGATTGAAAAAAAGTACATTATCTACTGTATAATTTTTTAAACAATAAAAATAGCTTGTACCTTCTATGCATGTATCAAAGCCTAGTCATACATTTAACAGTTGTGTGTTTCACTGTGTTCTGCCTCATCTAAAAATAAAGAGTTGTAAATAATGGAAAAGTGGAGGATGGAAGTGAACACTTAGGTGTCCTGGTTAGGAAAATTGTGCCCTAAAGTGCAAAAATATAATTTTGCTGACTATGTTAAAGATCTTTTAGCAGATTACCACTTTGTTTTCTTGACCATTTATTGTTGACTCACTGATTATTTCTTCTTAATAATGATGGATAATTTCTGGCCAGGTGCTAGGTAAGAGCCCTTTTGCAATCCCTTTTTCTGTACATCAGTTCAGATTCATTGGACTCCCTTGTTGTTGCCTCTTGCTCACAATTCTTTAATCTGTTGACAAGAGGAGAAAAATCAAGTTAGGGAAAATCTGTCTTGCATGTTTTCTACAGATTTGTCACATTTAAGATTTAATCATTCATGAATTATTTCTCAACTAGCAAATACAATTTATACTGTATTAGTTGTGATAGTCTTTGGCCCTTATGAAACCAAACTAGTAGGACCTCCATCTTAAACATTGTAGAACATTTGCGTTTCTATAGATATTATTTCAGCACTTTACTGTGGGTGACAGTAGATGATGTCAGATTAAATTTAAATTGATCTTCTCTCAATGTTTATCTCTGGTGCATGTGCAATTACTTCAACACCAGAAAACCTTTCAAAGGCAGCCTGTCAATACAGCTACCTGACAGTCATTTGTATTTGTAAACTGTGCATTTGGCACCTGCTGGTCTCCGTTGCATTGGAGCTAGTGGGGAGCCAAAATGGCTGTACAATGAAGTTATTGGTTGGTACATCTCAGTGGGAGTTATTGAAGGGGAGAAACAGCACTTCCAGGACCTCAAGAGAGGATAAAAAGAAAATGAAACTGGTAATGTCAACACAAGCCAGCTATTCTTTGCTACCAAAAAATGATTTAAAGAGTCAGTTCTACCCAAGGAATGATAGTATGTGTGGACCTACATTTTAATTCTTGTGAGAGATGTGAAAAGCAGTGTTTCTGCTTAAGTATATAACGAATTTTTAAAAGTATCAAGATCTCAGTAGAAGGTAGATAATTCATATAAGCAGAAATATAAATTGAAACAAACAATGGAAAGAAAATACTTAGTTTTTTGAAGACATAGAAATTAAAATGCAGGTACCTTTTACTTAACCAAATTACCAAAAAAAAAAAAAAAAAAAAATTAGTTAAAAAAAAAAATAAACAACCATGCTGGCAGAACTTCAGAGGACAAATACTTCAGCAAATAGCAGAAATTAACTTATGTTTTTTAGGTATGATTTGCCCACACTTTGTCAAAAGTTCTTATTCTTTAACACAGCAATCCTAGTTTATCAGCTGTAACTCAAATAATTACAAAGAAGAAAGCCTCATATAAGTCTGCTTAATTAATTATGGTCTGTTCTGCCACAGTGCAGGTCTCTGTGCTGTAAATTTGCTTATACATGATTGGTGATTAAGGGAATAATGGCCATAGTGGAGTTGTATTGGTTCATCTATCATTTTCCTCAGAATGTTTTGAAATCATGAGATTAAACTTTTTTCACAGTTAAAGACTTTTAGGGATTGATAAAGACCTCCAAAATAAAACAAAATAACTGAAAATCGTGCAGAAGTGCCTTTCTAGTGGAAAAAAAGTTGGCTAATGGCTCTGAGAAGTACTTTGCCTTTTTTTTTTTTTTTAAGTTGTCAATGGGCTTTTATTTTATTTATTTATTGTGGTGCTGAGGGTGGAATTCAGGGCCTCACACATGCCAGGCAAGTGCTCTGCCACTGAGCCACAACCCCAGCCCCAGTGTTTTGCTTTTAAACTGTCCAGTGAGGCTACATGTGTGGTTGAAGCAGTTGTGAAGACATTTCTGTCCATATTTAGGAAAAAATGTGACAATACTACACTTGGTTCATATTAATTTTATGAAACTGATTCTTACTGGCAGTGAATGCCTTCAAGGACCTGCATTTCTAAAGAGGACTCATTAGCTCCAGGATAAGGTTACAAAGGGCACTTGGTTCAAGTGATGGTGAAGGTTGAGTGATGCCAGTATTTTTGTCGTGGGCTGTTTGTACTCTGGTTGCAAGACTGCGTGCTTTTAAGTGGTTAGCTCCTAACATTAGTTTTTCCTTGAGCCCTGTTATTTTTAATATGATTTTGCAGGACCTAGGTTTTTAAGTTATTTGTGTATATATTTTTTCTTTTTGTATTCTAATTTGTTATATATGACAGCAGAATGCATTACAATTCATATTACACATATAGAGCATAATTTTTCATATCTCTGGCTGTGTACAAAGTATATTCACACCATTCATGTCTTTATACATGTACTTAGGATAATGAGATCCATCTCCTTCCATCATCTTTTTTACCCCATGCCCCCTCTCTGATCATCCCACCCCTTTGCTCTATCTAGAGTTCCTCTGATTCTCCCATGCTCCCCCTCCCAACCCCACTATGAGTCAACTTCCTTATATCAGAGAAAACATTTGGCATTTGGTTTTTTGGAATTGGCTGACTTCACTTAGCATTATATTCTCCAACTCCATTCATTTATCTGCAAATGTCATGATTTTATTCTCTTTTATTGCTGAGTAATATTCCGTTGTGTGTATATATACCACATTTTCTTTATCCATTCATGTACTGAAGATCCAGAATAGCCAAAGCAATCCTTAGCAAGAAGAGTGAAGCAGGTGGTATTACCACACCCACCTTAAACTATACTACAGAGCAGTAGTAACAAAAACAGCATGATATTGGCACCAAAATAGGCTGGTAGACCAATAGTACAGAATAGAGGTCATAGAGACTAACCCACATAATAACAATTATATTAGACAAAGGTGCCAAAAACATTCATGAAGAAAATATAGCTTCTTCAACAAATGGTACTGGGAAAATTGGAAATCCATATGCAACAAAATGAAATTAAACTCCTATCTCACCATGCACAAAACTCAACTCAAGGACCTAGGAATTAATGCAGAGACACTGCGCGTATTAAAATAAAAAGTATGCCCAAATCTCCATCATGTTGGATTAGGCCCCAGCTTCCTTAATAATACTCCTATAGGACAAGAATTAAAACCAAGAATCAATAAATGGGATAGACTCAAACTAAAAAGCTTCTTCTCAGCAAAAGAAACAATCTGTGAGGTGAATAGAGAGCCTACATCTTGGGAGCAAATTTTTACCACTCACACATCAGGTAGAACACTAATCTCTAGGGTATATAAAGAACTCAAAAAGCTAAACACCAAAAAACCAAATAGCCCAATTAATAAATGGGCCAAGGAACTGAACAGACACCTCTCAGAAGATAATACACAATCAACAAATATATGAAAAAATGTTCTACATCTCTAGCAATTAGAGAAATGCAAATCAAAACCACTCTACGATTTCATCTTACTCCAGTCCAGAATGGCAGCTATTAAGAACACAAACAATAATAACTGTTGGCGAGGATGTGGGGAAAAAGGCACACTCGTACATTGCTGGTGGGACTGCAAATTGGTATAGCCAATCTGGAAAGCAGTATGGAGTATGTAAGATGGGAATGGAACCACCATTTGACCCAGCTATCCCACTCATCGGTCTATACCCAAAAGACTTAAAAATAGCATATTACAGGGACAAAGCCACATCAACATTTATATATTAGCAGCACAATTCACAGTTGCTGAACTGTGGAACCAACCTATAAGCCCTTCAGTAGATGAATGGATAAAGAAAATGTGTTTATATATGTATGTATATATAAAATTAAGAAAACTATATAAATGTCTAGTCATAAATAGTGTGGTTAAGTAAGTTTGGGTATAGCATTTTGACAGCTTACAATGTGTCTGTTAAAATGATAGGCCTAAAGCTGGGCACAGTGGCTCATGCTTGTAATTCTAGCAGCTAGGGAGCCTGAGAAGGAAGATCACAAGTTCAAAGCAGCCTCAGCAATCTAGCAAGACCCTGTCTCAAAAGAAAAAAGAAACAAAGGCTGGTGATGTTGTTCAGTGGTTAAGTACCCCTGAGTTTAATCCCTGGTACCCCCCCCAAAAAAAATTAAGCATAGAAAAATATCTATGAAACAAGTACAAGAATTAGAATATAAAACTGAGTATTTAGATGCCATGTTTACAACCATATTGACATATACCTGTCCTGTAATAGTATGGTGGGATTGATGGGATTGTTGGTAAAAAAATTTTTTAAGTTTTTTTTTTTTTTTTTTAAATATTGTGAGATTGGTAAAATAGAGGTAAGGGTGTTTTGCCAGTTTAAGGTATTTTTATTTTATTTTGGTTATAGAATTCCTGGAAAACTCAAGCAATTTGTGTTTGATTTACATTCTGGAAAACTGCACAGAGAATTCCATCATGGACCTGACCCAACTGACACAGCCCCAGGAGAGGTAGGACTCTTGTTTGTTTCCCAATGAGAACTCTTTCAGAGAGGATCTGAAGTTCCTGAGTTGGCTTGAGTTTCAACTCCTGAATTCTGTGCAAAGAAATTCTGAATATACCATAGAAAATATACAAATTGTGCTACTTTCAAATTACTTTTAAAAATCTTAGGGCTTCAGGGCTGCGGTTATAACTCAGTGGTAGAGTGCTTGCCTAGCGTGTGTGAGGCACTGGGTTCAATCCTCAGCACCACATAAAAATAAACAAATAAAGATATTTTTTAACTCATTAAAAATATGGCTTCAGAAATTGGAATATTACCATAGTTTCTTGATCATCTCAACTAAGGTGGTTTGATTATGACCTCTGCAGAAAACTGCAAAAGGGTTAAAAACAGTTGGCTTCAGATAAAAGTAGGAACTAGGAGCAGATAAATCACTGAAGTCAGCGGATTCTAGTGATTATTCAAGCCTTCTTGTGTCTAGAAGATTGAACTTACTATAAAGAAAGCAATAATTTTTGCTATTCTTAACCAAATGATTTTAAGAGTACAGTATTGATAATGCTCAAGAATACAGTATTGATAATGCTCAAAACTTGTGGTTTAATGTAGCTTTCCTATTTGAGATTTAGAATGCTTCATGACTGTTTATAAAAATGTTTGCTTTTATTTGCATATACAAATTCTTAGTTAAAATATGTTTAGTCAGGTGTGGTAGCATACACTTGGAAACCTAGTGACTTTGGAGGCTGAGAAAGAAGGATCACAAGTTTAAAGCCAGCCTTAACAACTTAGCAAGGTCCTGTCTCAAAATATAAAGGGCTGGGGATGTGGCTCAGTGGTTAAGCATCCTTAGGTTCAATTCACAGTATCCCCAAAAATAAAGAAAAGAAAAAGAAAAATATATATTTAAATACACACACACACACACACACACACACACACAACCTGAGAATTTTACTCTTTCTACTTTGTAACTTCTCTTACAAGTTATTTATTTCTTTGTCCCTGCTTTACTAAACAGCACTAAATTTGCATTTTGATATGTTCTGGTTTATAGAATGTCTAATACCATGAAACTAAGAGGGGAAAATGCCATGTACCAAAATCCCTTCTATTTTATATGTCTACGACTTAAATCCACTATTTTGCCCAAAGAACCTCCATTTGTGAAAAATGAACTTCACCTTATTTAAGAGACAGATTAGGTTCAGAGTTAAGTTCTCTTTGGGAATCTGATGACACGTTTTTTCCTTGAAAAATGAGATTAGACTTTTCTTTGATAATTAGAAGGAGACAAACTTGTTACTGGCAGTATAACTCAAAGGTGATTCTTTTTCTCAGAAAAGACCTGCTTAGCATTCTATCAGATTAGGAAAGATGTGGTTTACCATTATTGTAGTGTCCTACCATGTGTTTCTGCTTCTCCGTTAGACAATGAACTCCTGTATTTTGTTTATTCATCTTTGTATACTAATACCCGGAGGGGCACTGAAAACTGTAAATGTTTGTTTTATAGTAACATAACTTAAACTTAATTAATCTAAACATGTATCTCAGCAAAAATTTTAAATGTACTAGGGAAGTAGAATATCAGGAAGTCAAATGATAAGTTTGTAGATACCTTGCTTTTTGTTTCAGTGACAATGTGCTAATATGTATAGTGTGTAATATATGCACTATGTGCCCATGTTCATTATAGGGGATATTAAAGTGGTGACATTTAGGCCTGCTTTTGAGGGGCTCACAATGAGGAGATAAGGGTCAGACTACACTGCCTTTTCTTTATAATTCTTGCAAGTCACTGTTCCAGTTTCACCATATATTTTGGTTTTCTACTGGTATACAAATTCTACAGAAATTAATTTCTTTCAGTATTGTATATTTTTCACTCCCTATTTAAACCAAGCTTTGAATAATTTCTGGCATCTGAGTAACTGATAAATTTAAAGATCTGCAGAGTAGATGCCTTCCATTCTCTTAGCAGTCCTTTGTAAGAGGGATAGGTTGGGCCAACCTCAGGTTGTGCATCCTATAGAGAGAATCTGAGTAAGGGCATTTACATGAGGAAATCAAGGCTTCACACTTAACTCTTGTCTTTGGCACACTTGCTATCTTTTATTGATTAACAAGGAAAGAATTATAAGGCAACCACCATTCATCTAATACTCCTATTTAAATATTTCAACTCCATAAAGTATAATGATAAAAAATGTCTTGTTTTTTCTCTTGTAGCAAGTCCAGGATATAGCAAGCAGTCCACCTGAGAGCTCCTTCCAGAAGCTAGCACCCAGCGAATATAGGTATACTTTATTGAGGGATCGAGATGAGCTTTAAAAACTTGAAAGACAATTTGCAAGCCTTTCAACAGCAACATCAACTTACGTGGTGGAAATAGTAAACCTATATTTTCATAATTCTATGTGTATTTTTATTTTGAATAAACTGAAAGAAGTTTTGGGTTTTTAATTTTTTTCCCCTCCCCCTGACTCAAAATACATTGTCATTTAATATAGCCTCTTTTTAAAAATCTGCTAGGGTTAAAAAAATAAATAAAAACCAGAGGCCTCTCTTCGCTTTAATTCTGTCCTGTACAATTTTTATAAATCAAGTGAACGGTAACATTGCCAGATACATACCATTAACTTGCACTATAGGTTCGGGAGGAATTAGGGATGTTTCCTATTTAAATATGTGCTTTTCTTTCTTTTCCTTTCATATGATCAATTCTGTTGGTATTTTCATTATCAAATTTCTGAAAGCTAAAGGGGTATATATTCTGGATACTTGGGAGGGGAATAAATTAAAATTTTCACACTGTGTACTGTGTTTTACTGATTGGTTGGATGTTGCTTATGAAAATTCCATAGTGGTATTTTTTTTTAAATTTTTAATGTGTAACTTAAACATACTATGAAGAGGAGGAGAGCCATAAGCCAGAACATTTGGCAGAAATTGTCCTTCTGAATTAAGAAAAAGAAAATGAAAGTATTATTAAATTTCTGTGTCTTTGTCTGAGAAAGCAGCATATGGATGTCATTTAAAACTTTGAATGAATTATACCTGAATCTGGGAAGGGAAGATACTATGGAGCAGGTTATAATTTTAAGCCTCCTTCTGTCTTGTAGAGTCTTATTATAGTTGTATAGAAAAGACAATAAGAACATGTACATTTAATTTTTTCCCATTGTAAATTTGTTGGAGGATCCTCCCCCCTCTCTATACCCTGATTTCCCAGGCCTGCAGTGTACAGTTAGATGGTCCCTGTGCCAGGCCTCAATACTGCCAGGGAGAAAAACTAGAGGGAGAGGACCCTTGGTGTCATTCAGGAATCCCATGGCCAGAGGACAGACAGGTCCAAAATTGGCTTTCCTCTGGGCCTGGGTTGGTGCTATAGGCTAAGGGTCATTTTCTACTTGGGGTATGAATCAATCCCAGTTTGGGGAAAGATTATTTTTAAGCTTAAAAGGTTGACATGTGCCATTATATGTAGTATGTAATATATGTAACATCTTTCAATCCTTTGAAAATAAAATGAATATTTATAATGGATATTTAATAATTGTTATTTTTAAAATCAGTCTAGAACTCTTAGTTATGCATGATTTATTCTTAATTTCCATAGTTTTGTTCACAATAATCAATGTAAATGAAGTGATAAGTGGCATGTTTAGAATATTTTATTAGGAAAGTAGGACAGAGCTTTCTAGAGTTTGGGCCTTAGCTCCTTCCTCTTCATTGTTTTTAATTAATAACTTGAGTGAAGTCAGAATTGCAGTGTTCAAGTCAGGATAGGCCAGATCTGAGAAGGTCAGGATGAAAATTCTCAGGTACAACAACAAGCTAACATACAAGACCAAAAGCCAGCACATGCAGTTAAGTTGATTAAGTTGTAATCCTGTAGTTAGGTCTGAAAAAATAATAAAAGATAGCACTCAAGTATTGGATTGCAGAGAGATGGCTTTAGAGTATTTATTATGAAAAAGCCTCAAGGAGCACATGTTCAGCGTGATCTAGGGTAATAGTTATTAAGAAAGTGATTGGATATGAAGATGCATTCTTTAGCTTCATACCTGTTGGACTTGGGCTCTAGCCCTGCCACTGTCATTGTCTTCTCTAGACTGAAGCCATTGATGACAAGAATACTGAATTTTATGTATCTTTAGTGCCTAGCATTTCTGGATACTTAGCATTCATCATCAAATGCTTATTAAATGAATGAGAAGCAAAGTGACCTTGGGTAATTTTTGTATCCCTGAGAATGCCCAGCATTCATCAGAACTTGATGCCCAGTTTTATAAAAGCTATTAACATGTTCAAGAGCATTCCATGAAAGGATAGCTTAGGATTTTAAATTTTGAAACATAAATGTGAAGGCTGTTTTGCTTGGAGAAGACTTGGGTCCAGGAACAGTGTAAATTTGAAGGGCCAGCATGTCCAGATTCCAGGAATCAAACTAGGATCTGAAGAAGTTATGGGAGGCATAAATAAATGTATATTCAAGGTCAGTTTTTTGGTACTATAATATGTGAGGAGGATACAAAGATGGATAAGGCATAATTGTGCTCCTTACAGTCGTGTCATTCAGATGGATGTGTAAATAACATCTGTAACAGGTGTAAAGGTAGAAGAAATAGGGGTTAACCTGGCTGGCATAAAGGAGCACAGAGTTCCCAAGATTTTATTGAGATAACTTTCAGGAGATAGGGATCTAGACAGATGGAATAATGTGAGCAAAGGTATGAAACAGTCAAGTGCATTAGAGAACACAAGAAGTTCTTATAGAAGGGCTAAGTGCAGTAGAGGTAGGAAGGAAATGAAGAAGATGGGAGAAGGAAATGGAGCTGATCACAGAAGGCCTTGTATGGCAAATAAGGGGTTTGTACTGTGTGTGTATTGTAGTAGAGATCTGTTAGCAGGTCTTAGGGGAGTATGTTCATATTTAGGGTTGAGAAAGAGTATTGTATAATTCAGACTTCCCTCTGAATCAGAGAATGTTACAGTAGAAGATTCCTAGTTGACTTGTGTCCAGGCTGTGGGGGTGAGGGTGCAAGACCAGACTGAATAGCACAGTTGGGTAGCAAACCAGAAGCTTGTCTTTCTGCTTCTGCCAGCTTCCTTTTCCAGTTTTTTAAAAAATTGTACCAGTCATGAGAGGGGACCAGCAAAATATGAAACTTTTCTTTAGATGACATTCTAAAAAAAAGTTTCTTAAGTTAAATGAACTTAGAGAGGAAGATAAGAGAATAGGCATCAAAAATACAGAGAGCTCTCTGATGAAGTCAGGTTGTCAAAAATCGTGTGCAGAAGAAGGGGAACTGGCATGATAAAAGCTACAAAGAGGAGCATGAAATATAAAACAGTGTTTGAAAGGGTAAAGCTCAGAATAAGCTTAATTTTATAGAAAATGCTAAAGTTGCCAAGAAGGCTTTTTTTTTTTTTTTAAACCTGAGTCAAGGCAAAGAGAAGAATGGATAAAGTAGCGTAATGGATCGACAATCAGGAAAAGCAGAATAACTCAATTTTTTATTTTTTCTTTGACAAAGAGTGAGTCTGGTTGGGCAAAAATAAAGTGACATAAAATTGCAAAAATTGGAAGTAGAAAAAGAAAAAAAACCTTGCCACCTTAAATGATTTCAAGGCTGCTAGACCCTTCTATATCCCAGAGAGCTACCAGAAGTTGCAAATGCTTTCTGTTAGCAATTATTGGGAATTTTTGAGAAACCATGGAGAATACAAGGTGACAGAAGATGGGAAATGGGCAAATAGTGTTCCAGTTTCCAAAATAGTTATAGTTAATGGCTTTAGCTATTTTTCTAAAATAAAAACTCATGAATCAAACTGTAATGTTAATAGTCTGTATTTTGAGGAAAAATTTAAATAGGTGTAACCAATTTTTAAACCCCATATTTAAAGGCCCTGCAGACAGTAAGTTGTTTCAGGACTTAAGTTGTTTAAATGCTGACTATAATTGACTTATGTGTTCATTAAAACAGGTTGGATAGGACCTCTGCTTAGCAATTGTTTTTAGCTGTGTTTGAATTTTTGTATGTATTCCAAGTAATAAAACTATATTTATAAAATATTTCTATATTTGAGACTTTTTACTAATTCACTATGTCATAAATATCATATTGTGAACATTTTACTCAGAATATAGGTGACCAAAGTCACCAGCTTTTTCAGGTTTAAAGTTATTTCAGGTCATTTGGTTGTACTTGATTCAGAATAGAAAACTATGTGAATACATGTGCTGATGACTCAAACCCAGCCCAGCATCAAAGTTCCCTCACATTGGGGAAAGGTTGCCCTGCCCTTAGACAATGGGGTTTGGACTCTTAAAGAAAAGTCAGTTTACAAATGACTGTAAAATACTCTCCTTCAATCTTGCCTATCAAATTCATCCTTCAGGGTTAGGGCAATTGTCACTCACTGTGATCTCACAGCCCTTTATGTGGTTTAGAAGTTGGAAGTAACCATATCCCTTTTCTTTATCACATGTGAATGCAAGTTATTACAGAAAACAGAAACCCAGTCTTTGTACGTCCAGTAACTTGGTATATTGAAAGTGCTCAGGAAATCTCTGATGAGAAAGAAAAATAACAAGTGAAGGAACAACTAAGGGACAAGAAATTACTACAATAATGGAATGGACTCTGCTAACTAATCTGCAAACCTCAATTACCTGACAATTTTGTCAGTTGTCTCAAATGTGTTTGGGTGAATCCTGTCACCTTCAATCTTACATCCTAAACTGACTTTGGGATCCTCAGAGTTTTGTCTAGAATAAAATATCGCACAGTTCACCAACTAAGGATACATAATTGTTAAGATGATGTGCAAGTGCCCTCTTGGGCGATAGAGTTCTGTAGAAGTGCTAGGAAATTTCTCACGAACTGCACATTCTAAAGTAGACCTGACCGCTTGTTTAGTTCCTCAGCTTCATGGAAGGACAAAATACAGTGAGTTGACAAAAATGGCATGTGTTCTTTATAAAACCCATTCAGTAAGCATTGATTACTGTTGCCAGGCTAAAGAGTCAACTGTTAACAAGAGACTGCCTCTACCATCATGGAGCTGGAAGCCGAGTGAAGGAGCATTGATGAGGAACAAGGGATTGTGATAGAAGGTTATAATGCTGTGATGTGAGTTAGCTATAAGGAACATGGAGGTGTGTACAGCCTTGAGAATCAGGAGCCTTCCTAGAGGAAGTGGTTTCTTGACTAGGAACAGAAAGCCCTATTTCCTACCTGCAGCAGGCTCCTCTCCTCCAGGAGAACAGTATTAGGAGAGCTATTGCTATCCTGTTTGACGGTAGTAATATATGCTAGGTATTGCTAACTTGTCCTTTCTTCAAACTCAACACTTAGATAAAAGGTCACGTACTTGCCTATCTGATGTGTCCTGTGTATTTTACATGTCAGAATAACCCTGACAAAGGAAGCCGTATGCCCACAATCTTGGTGCATTGTGTAAACTTGCCCAGATAGGATTTATCCTTCAATCTTGGTAGGCTGGTGCCTTGCTCTAACCACTGTCCAGGAAGGAGAGTAAAACATGGCATCCCCTGGCTATGCACACAGTGAGGAAAGTAGAAGAGGGCATCAGTTCTGACTTCATAATGAGCATGGCTTTCTGATGTAAAACTTAACAGTACATTTCAGAAATTTTGTAGAATTCAAAGGGAAATTCCCTGGTCTATAGCTTCTAGATTCCAACTTTATCCCTTCAATTTTAGACATTTTCCAAAGCTAGTTCTAGTACATTCCTATCATATCTGGTACATATCTGTTTTCTGGTTCTTCAAAATAACCACATGCAGAAGTTACAACTGAGTTTGGAATGTTTTAATTTTCAACCTAGAAATGTAAATTTCTTTAAAACAGAGATAACAAATGCTTTTATTTTTCCTTTTTTTTGGTAACTCCACACTTAACTGTCATTGCCCTTATAACTAGAGTGACCATGCAATTTTTTCATCCAGACCAGGACATATGACAGTGAAAGAGAAGTGGGGAGATTGGTAACACCTTCACTAGGACAGCAGACAAACTGGATTTGCATAATTAGTATCCTGTGCCTAACTAGATGTTATATATTTTTATGTTTGGATATCAATGCTAATGAAGTTGAAAAAGATTTACCTGCTACCAGACATCTGTCATTATACCCCCTTTGCAATAACTTACTCTTTAAAAAATCATTTAAAAATTGAGAGTATTTTTCTCAAGTCTCCATTCATTTTAGGTGTCTCCCTAACACTTGTATTTGGGTGGGTAATAACTGGGGACTGAACCCAGGATGCTATACCACTGAGCTACATCCTCAGGCCTTTCTATTTTAAGACATGGTCTTGCTAAGTTGCCCAGGCTGACCTCAAACTTTTTATCCCTAGTCTTTTTCCCTCTGATCAGCTTCATCACCGAGCTACATTTAATTCATCTTTTCTCATGTTGTTTGAAGTTGTATTCATGCAGTTCCACAAGCCTTCCCTTTTGTTTCCAAGCGGTTAGTCCCTCCACCGTTTGTGGCCTTGAATCACTTTGTCCATTCCTCTTTTAGGGTACTTTGCTGGTATTTACCTGCTTTAGGTAGCAAGTAAATGGCTGATAAGGATCAATTCTGTAGGTCGGATATCTTTGTACATATGGCCCGGGCATTCAACACACAACAGGAATTAAATTCAAAGTTTGTAGTGAATTTTATTGCAACTTTCTCTTATTCAGGCACCACTCAGCAACATAATAAATGACCAATTAATTCAGTAAGAATTAAAAAGAGTTTGCAGAAATTCTCACCATTGGGCCTTTCTTGTGCTGGCCTTGCCAACACCAAAGGTTTAACAATAAAATGGAAAACATCTTTGGGGGGTTTAACTAATGAAATCCAAGTAAATGTCTTAGTTATTAATCTTAGGAAAATCTCCAATACTTGGAAAGTGTATGAAAAACATTTGCCATTGAATGTCTTTCTCTAATAAGTTTTTCTTGAGAGCTGTCCATTCAGGTTGGAGTAGTTATGCTGCTGAAGAAGAATTCTCAGGCTTCTGCTGGCAGATGCACAGGTGACAAGAATGACATTGTTGTTGAGAGTGAAGAAATTGAGTGTAATTTCCTCCAGGGGAAAGAAGGTGTCTTTCCTTTTTGCCTGGTCTGCAATGTTGAGTGGAGCTGAAAGGCCACAGGTCTCAATAGGTAGCCTGATTGTGTTAACAAAAACAGTTTAATTACTAAGGATTCCCCCCCACCCCCGCAGGCTATACCATAGTTGCACTCCTAGCTCTTGTGCAAATTATCTTCATGATTTGGGGCGAGTCATTTGCCTTTGACACCTTTTATGTTTTTATTTCAATTTATATATTCTGTCAATATTGCACCAATATATTTTTTTCTCACAGTAAATTAATTTGAGGGCAGCAATATAGATACTGTGTGCACCCTTTACCGCTACTTGTCTACTATACCCAAGAAGCTTATCTATGCAAGGGTGTCAAATTAATGAATATAAATGAGAACCACCTTCTAGAAACAAAGTGTTTTAAAAAAAAAAAACAACCTGTTTTATGTTAATCTAGGACAGAGGGTAAGTGCCCCTTTTAGTAGGCCTCCGACTACTTAAGAACAGCATCTATATCGTTCATAAGCATCCGAGAGCCACAACCACCTTTTATTTTACTTTGATGAGAAAATATCCCAGATCACAGGAGAACCTTTATCCCAGGCTTCTCGTGCATCCTCTGGAAAAGTCCTCATGGAACAGTGAAGGTGGCTGGGACCCTGAGAAACACCTTTCATTTTTACAGTTAACACAAAGCATGGTTTGGTGTCTCTGCTTTCACAGGAGGAAAACAGTGTGTGCTATGTATATTTATCATTGATTTCCTCAACCTTTGGTCAACAATTTTACAAGCATTGTGTGCAAACAACCTATAGCACTTATGGGCACAGGCAGCCCACAGGGAGGTTTCTGGACTCCTAGTATTCTCCCTGTTAGCACCCAATTTCAGTATAACCTCAAAGTCCTTGCACCAGCCCCTCTGGCCAGTTGTAGGCAGCACCAGCACACCCGCATTCTGGGCATCCTTAGGTAACGAGAATATACAGAAGCCAAGCCAGTGGAAGAAAAGCAAAATGAGAAAGGAAGAGAGGAGAGCCACAAGGACCACAATGGCCTACAACTAATAAAAATGAAGATGGTTTTTCTTATGTGGTATGCAAAATCCTTTTGGAGGCAATTCCAAAAGAAAAGTTTTAAAATGGCCTAAGTAATAACAGCATCGCTTCAGTAGTGTGTGGCTTTCCAAGGGCATCTCTTTAAAAGAAAATAATCATTTGATTTCTATGAGTTATGACATATTTGTTTTAAATATTTATTGTAAAACTAAAAAGCACTTTGAACAATGATTATACCTATGAATATAAGGTAATTTGTAGGTTATATGAATGAGATGGAAACATTCTTAATTTTATAGTCTGAGGACCAAATTCAGTCATGGGTACCTCTGCAACAGCCACCATTAAAGATTTGAGGCTTCTGGACACTTGATGAGGATCAGAAGATTAAGGATAACAAAGGTGCCAATAAATGGCACAGGCAATTCCAAGCTTGCTTTACAGAATATATGGGCGTCTGGGTGAGGCAGAACAGGTGACCCATTTCAGTTTTACTTAGAGAGGTAGCATAGGTTGGCAGGTATCAAACAGTTTTTGTATCTCACCAGCCACATTTACATCCTGGCTTTATTTACCCTTTGTATCTGAATAACCCTCTCCAAAGTATTTAATTTCTCTAAGGCTCAGTTGCCCTCCCTGTAAAATGCCTAGTGAGTATGCCTGGCAAAGAGTTTTCAATTTCTCTGAAAGGGTGTTAGCGTCAAATCAAGGGTCACAATCCAATTGTATATTATGAAACAAGTTTAGTGGGTTGCAACTGGCATATTTTAAAAACAACATCAAAATGCCTTGCACATTAACAGCACATGTTTCATTATGTCTCTGCTGAGTTTTGGTATAAATGCATTTTTTACTTTGGGTTACAGCCAAAAAGTTTCAATCTCTGCTCTACAGAGAAATGTTCAGGTTATGTCAAAAAAGCCTTTAAAAGTGCTGTCTTTATTCAAATGAGCCCCCCAAAATGTTCAGATCTTAATCAAAGCATTCCTAACTTGTGCAATAAATGTAAGACTTGAATCATAGAGAAGATAAATTTTATCTGACACTATACAGCATTAAATTCAAATTTAAGATTGGTTTCTGTGTCATACTGACTTATTTATACATATAAGCACTTTATAGGTATATCATTTATAGTTGATTAATTTCTATAAAAAGTTGGCTATTATGTTCTATTATGGGGGGAAATGAGATAAAATTTCTAAATAATTTTAATAAGGCTTTTTAAAAAATGACTAACCTGACAAATCATGAAGACTGTTAGAGTAATATTCCAATCCTGACCACAGCAATAAAAGTGAGACACTTATGTGAATACAATGGAGTACCACACTGGCTCAGTAAAAATGAGAAATTCCAGAACAAAATGTGAGCTACAAACACAGGCCTCCTTTCTCCTTTAGGTCCTTTCGAGTTCCTAGTGCTGCCCCTAAGATGGCATGCAGGAAACATGGGCAATCTGAGGTTGACAGAGTAGAGTACTATGCAGTGATGAAGAAGGGTGGGATACTGGAAATTACAGAATCAAATGACACAGCTGAATCTTGACATAACTACATTTATCATTTTAGCTGACTACCTGGACTGGTCCTATCAGCAACTGAGTTTAAGAATCCTATTTTAATGCTGGTTGTGGTGGTGCATGCCTGTAATCCCAGCTCCTGGGAAAGCCGAGGCAGAAGATTAAAAGTTTGAGGCCAGCCCCAGCAATTAGTGAGATCCTGTCTCAAAAATAAAAAATAAAAAGGTGGGCATGTGATTCAGTGGTTTAGCTCCCCTGGGTTCAATCCTCAGTACCAAAAAAAAAAAAAAAAAAAAAAAGGGTTGTTTTAAATATTTGGGTGAGCATTGATCCTGTTCAGGTTTGAACAGTTGGTGTTAAAGGGATGGGCCAGAGAATAGAAAAGAGTTGGAGTTCAAAACGACCTTATAGGTATCCAATATCTGATACTGGATCATTCTTTCTTGGTATTATTTGAAAGATACAGGTAAACAGATAACATTTGATGCTTCGTTAGTGATAATCATAAATGGTGCTTTGTCCCACTGGAATTTATTGCTGAGATTCAAAGAGTATGTAAGAAAAAGCTCTCTCACAGAGGTGAAAGGTAACATCAGTAAGTTATTAAAGGAAAACTCAGCAAGAAAGAAGCTAAGTGATGACCACTCAGCCCCCTGATGAACTTTGACTCCTAGAAAGACACTGCCGACACCTTTTGGGGTACAGGTGCCCATTCTGTCCTCAGAAAAGAGTAAAGGGCAAGGCAGAAGGCAGCTCCTTCCTATTTCAACTGAGTTGACAGTACAGAGTGACTCTGTCTAGAATTTTACATTCTTTTCTAGATTTAAAACCTCCTTGCCGTTTGAGACAGAAGTGGGGGTTCTGTCTGTGTTGGCATTAGCACCATGAGTCCTTTGCTGGGTCTGAGCGTTGGCACTGGGCTCTGTCATCTTCTAGAATGTGGGCAAAGGTAAGCCTGAGTGCCACTTTTTGGAGGAAACAGCAGCTGTGGAAAATGAAGGAATGCACAGGTGAAAGCAGAGCTGGGAAGAGGAGTGTGCTCTGAGGTAGAAAGCTGGCTCAGTCCTCCAGTGGCCACCTCAAGAAAGGGTGGCTCAGAGCCCTCTGTGTGGCGGCTACATCAGCTCCTCAGAATGAGATGCTGCCCCACGATAGGCCCTTGCTCTTTTACCCTCTGCTCATTTTCAGACCAAACATTAACGATGTTCAAAATACTTGGAGATTTTTTTTCTTTTTTTTTAAACTTAAGAAATTATAGGACAGGGTGGTGAAAAATGGGAAATGATAAAAAAGATTCTGAGAAAAACCTTCGCTATACATGGGTAGAATTCACCCCATAAACCAAGGACTTTTCCAAAATTATGAAGAATTGACAGCAAAGGGCACTAGATCTCTTTGAGATGTGAGGGGAGGATGACAGAGTGAGCATGGTGGCTGGCTGGTAAGTCTCCTACCACTTGAGACTCAAGGCAGAATCTAGAAAAGAAGCCAGGGTCACAGAGTAAGATATCTTAAAGAGAACTTAGTATAAGAAAACAAGAAGGAGTGGCCTATTAATTTCCTTCACCAGAAAAATATATTTGGATCAAACTGCAACTGGGTTCACTGAATGGGCTCCGTTATGTAGCTCACCTGTGCTCCTTGTGAGGCCCTGACTTCCCTGTCTGATAAACAGGCTCCTGAACTCCCATTCTTTTCCTAGATACCAGGCCTAAATAATCCACAAGTACACTTAGCCTTAAGGTCTGCAGTTCATTTCTATACATCTTAAGTTCTTGTCAGCGTTACAGATTCAGTTTTCACATTTTTAGGCAAAAAATTTGCACCTCGGCCATCTTTAAACTTGACCTGACATTACCCACTCTGAGCCAGGCTCCTTGATCTCTAACATCAACAACACCCAGCAAACAAAATACAACCACTTAATACGGTTCAATTCCACTTGGGCATCTAGAGCCACTGTCTTGATACATGATGTTCCAAAGCTGTGTGTCCAACAGCAGCAAGGTGCTTGTTAGGATAGATACGTTGGCACCAATAATACTGAAATTGAGTTTTTAGCTGCATTTTTTGTCACTTTGGCTGGGAAGATCTGGACAGCTGGAAGTGAGCTTCTCCATCATTTTCTGTTTTCTTCTTTGTATCAATTTTCCACCTGTGAAGCCCAACACCCCACCACCAAGTGCAGCTGCAATTCCTGCCACTTTGAAGCCTGCAAGGAGGCCAATCGGACCCCCCACCACTCCTCCGATGAGTGCACCTGCCACGGGCAGAGCTGCCAGCTTGTATTTTGCAGCCTGTAAAAAAAATAAATAAATAAATAAAAATTCAATTTAGAAATTGAGTTGAGAATATCTGCCTGTGGTGATGTGCATTTTCCTCTCATTACTCCTGGCAATGCCTCTTTAACTCTTGGTACATAATTAACCTTAGATTGTAGTGTTGGGGGAGAAAAAAAGTATTCCACAGGTACTACAATTGCTCCAGATCTCAGGACTTGGAGAAATGGGCTACAAATCAATTTTACTTGTAAAACAATCAATCCACTAACTAGTTGGCTTATTTAAATAGTTTCCACAGCCACAGATTCCATAACCAATTTTTTTAATGCTGCACAGAGATTATTCTATATTATGAACCTGGGTATTCAAATCCACATCTTATGGAAAATAGATGATCCCAATCCATGCATGTGGTCACGTCCTTACACTTTTGATTCTTGCTCCTGCCTCCTCCTCTCCCTGGACCTCTGCAGACATTCATTCCCTCATGATACCAAATGCCTTACACTCGGCCTACTGTTTATTCTCTTTGAAAAAAGAAATTTTCTTTCCTAATAGAACGAATCTTCGAGTAGAATATTACAACCATTGATTTCTTGCACTACCTATGTGTCATTTCTTCCTTATTTCCTTAATTGCTGGTTCCCTCAACACTGAAGAGAGCAGATCAATTGGGTTAATACTAGAGATTCCTGGGAGCCAGAGTACCATTGATTTGTCAGCAGGAGCAGAATCTTACCTTCCCCAAGTTTTTGGTTCCCTCTTCAACATTCACAGCAGCACTGTTGACATGGTCTGCAATGCTGTCAATCTTCTCCTGCTGAGACTAGATGCAAAGGAATTATGAGTGAGCGCTCCTGCTGGGGAGCGGTGGGACGCCAACACACACTATTTTAATTCCTGTAATCAGGGCCCCGGGTACTGCAGCCTTGCAGTCTTAATAGCGGTTCATTAATAGCATCTGATAAACCATGTCGAAAGCACAAATTCACTTTCATGAAAAAAAGAGGGGGACTTAATTATTGGGTAATAAAAGGGTGGCACCTTCATAGCAAAAAGCATCTCACACTGAAATTCATTCAAACATACAAACATATTATTGTTCAAATGAATCCACTTTCCAGGAGGGAAAAAAAAAAAACCAAATAAGCATTTATATGTTATGTTGGGTTTGATGGGAGAAAAACAAAATCAAACAAGAAAACTCCTCCCTAATCTATCTTCTTTGAAGATTCTGTTTAAAACAGGCAAATTTAGAAATAAAATGCCCTTGATCCAATAAATATAAAAAGTGTTAAGTTTTAGGAATAAGGCTATGATATGGTTTGATCTACAATGACATCTTTCCACTTGGGCTATTCAGGAGGGAGCAGTGAATGAACCTATCGTCCTGGGTTTCACACCTGTAGACAAACTTCAAACATTAAAAAATCATGATGAGTTAAACTATTTCAGGTTGAATATATTAATAAAATATATTAATTAGCAACACCTGTGCTGACACAACAGCAACTGTGGCTGTGGCCCTGGGGCAGGAATGCTGAGGTAATGGAGAGTATTTTCCTCTCTGAAGTGTGAAACCCCACAACAGTGCTTTTGACAAGAGGTCACTGGGCCTCTGCTCTAACACCTCCAGGGATAAGAACAGATCCCTCGCAGGAACACATGCTTATTTTAAAATCAACTTATTCAAATTTACATAGAATGATGTGTACTCATTTTATCGGTGCAGTATGATGAACTCTGACAAATGATAAACCCCTATAACCACCCATGTAACTAACCACCATCACAATTAGCATGGAGATTATTTTTGTAATTTGCAGGAAAAAAAGAGAGAGAGAGAATCCCTCTTTATTCCAGATAAATGCCTTCTACAATGAGCATAAAATAATTCAGCCTGAATCCTGAAGTATTTGATTGCCCTTATATAACTGACCTGCTCACTTATACTGAGGGAGACATAAATAACACTCTCCTAATTCCACTCAACACTTCACTTGTGAACAAACAACACGGCTAATTTTTCCCATCCTAATTTCTCCTATTAGCATTATTGATATTCTGTCCCTTCCCAGTATGTACCTTTTATTGTTGGGCCTTTTGTGGTATCTTTTCATTATAGGATTCTCCACCACTATCTTGATACCACAGCACAATCCCTTAAAAAGTCCTTTTTCAGTTTTCTTTGTCTCAGTCAGAGACAAGTACAAGAACAGTTCTTAAACTATGTGGGCCACAAAATCACCTGTGGGGCTTCTTTAAACACAGATTGCTGGGCCCCACTCCCAGTAGGCCTGGGGTAGAACTGAGAATTTATGTTTCAAATAAGTTCCTGGATGAAGCTCATGCTGCTGATTCTCAAACTTTAAAAGTCAGTAGTACATATGATAAGAATAAGGGCATAACCTCTGGTCAGATATTCTGTGTTCAAATTCTCAACATACACCTTTGGACAAATTTCTCAGGCTATGTGTCAGTACTCCCAGCTATCAAATGAAGATAATGCTATTTATACCTCATGGAGTTTAAAGGAGAATAACATGAGATGTCTTCAAAGCATGAGGAGAAGAATCCTGACCTTCCCAAGATAAGTGTTCACTCTCATTTTCCTATCAAAAAATATATCGAGCTTTTTCCTATGATGCTTGAAAATTCTAGGGCAAACATTAGATCTCTCCTAGCATTCACTTGTTGGCTTTTTGTTTTTCTCAGACAGTAAAACTTTTAAAAGTCAGCTTTCTTTTTCTGATCCATAGAAGCAATGGATATTAGCCAGTGCTAATATCCATCTTGCCTGCACTTCTGACACCCTAGCACTGTTTCTGTTTGGGACACTCCAGCACCCCCTACTCCTGCCTGAAAGAGTCTATGCTAGCAGATAAATTTCACAGGGGTAAAATCCTGTCACCAACCTTTGCATCTTGATGAGTTGAGGGTAGAAGAACAATAGCCCATGTTCTTCCTTCCCCCGCAGCCCCAAATAATTTTTGGCCAGAGGGAGGAGCCTACCAGGATTATTGCCATTTCCATCTCCAAGTGTGATCTCAAGGCCTCAGGGAAATACTTCTAATGCTCCTTTTTAGGATATTTTAAGGGTATTGCAACCTTATAACTTTTTAAGTTAAAGTGAAATTTTAAATATCATTTTAATATTTTTAAATGAAAATCCTTTGGAGTAAATTGAGAAAAGACTAGAAGAAAAAAAAGTCAATCCTAGGATTACCAATTATTTGAACTATAACACACACCCTCTATGTCTGCAATCCCCAGCAATGGTGAGGCCTGTCTTGCCCTGGAGTAGCCCACATCTGCAAGTTCTATTCACTGGCCCCAGAAGACTGAATAAATAAGGCAGAGAGTAGAAAATCTGGGATCAGCAGGCATCCTTTAATTGTGTGGCTCTACCGTCCTCTTCCCCTACCTTACTTGGTTTGAATCCTCAAACAACCCATATCTTCAGATTCTGCTTCATAAATAAGAAGAACTCAATGGCACTCACAATGATTACAGTTTAGCATCAAAGTGGTATCACAGAGTTGTCGGTCACTATCAGTAGAATGCCAAATTAGACTCCATTCAGAGCTGAATCTGGGCACATTTCTCCACTGTATCTGTGGCTCTTTATGCTGGGCCACAAACACACCAGCCACACACAACCCACCCCAGCCTAGGAAGCCAAGCTCCTATGGCAGCTCAGGTCCTTCTCATTCTATCCACCAACTCCCCCTCTTAGCTTCTGATGTGCTCTATGTTTGTCTTCATCCACCTAGGCCTCCCACATCTGTCAAACTTCAAACCCCTGCCTGGTATTTTATTCTTTGGCACTTAAAAGTGTTCTCAGCATTCCTTTAACAATGAGCTAAGCCATTTATGAGGGACACTGCAGTGCTTCTCAAATTAGAGTAGTGTATAGATTCCCTTGTAAAGAAAAAAAAAAAATCTCAAAACTCCGAGAGTATGTCCATGGATTTCATTTTAAGGAACACTGACTTTCATCCCCCACTGGCCTGAAAATAACTGAATCTTGATGAATAATAGGAGCTCCTAAGATTCTGAAGCAAATGTGATTTATCAAATTAATACTTTAAAAGAAAAATGCAATTTGGGCAGATGAATTAAAAACTAACAAGGAATTATTTTTTCCTTTAATGCTTATTATGAGTACTTGTAAGCCCAGCATCCTCTATATAAATAATAGTAATACATTCAACAAATCCATTTACATCAATAATAATGCTCTTCCTTGGAGAATTAGTTGTGCAATTTTATTAGTGTGCTTGGAAAACTATGAGGTTTTTTTTAAGAAGACTCCAGTATTTTCCTTTATTCCTAAGTTCCATATTTATTCATATGCAATCAATCATAATATATACAGAGAAGCTCAGAAACACACATATCAGCACTATGATATTCAGGCAGAGCACAAGATCATATTGGCCTAGAATAGGTGATAAGCAGAGTAGAGAAGGAGGACACTGACATAGGGGGATTCGGCAGTGGAAAAGGGACTAAAGGAACTCCAGTACTAAAATGTCTGAAGATAATGTTGATACAAAAGTAGAATTTATGGATGGGGCCAAGGGATCCAAGGGAAGGACAAATGAAGAAATGCAGGTGAGGTCAGGGGAAAGGGAAAAGGATGGGAAGTAATAAACATCATCTCATTTAGTCCTCCCATTGGTTTTATAACGCTAATTGTTGCCCAATAATATCTTGAAGGTCATATAGGTAGGTAATAAATGGAGGAATCTAATCTAATCCACAGTTTTGTGTATCCAGAGTAAAACTGCACTTCAAAAGCTGTAGGGAATAAGGTAAAAGGTAAAAGTCAAAACAGTATCAGCAGCAAGGATGACATGCTGTCAAGCTACCGGCCTGGAGTTCTTTAAATTCTCCTTGAGTAGAAATAGGGCTGGTTACAAGAAAAGGCAGTAAAAGTGAATGAAGCAGGGCAAATGAAGCAGGGCACCTAGTAGATATTAATTTGTTAAAATTAACAGGACCATGCTTTCATCTCTCAATGGCTTTGTAGGTCCTTTGTGTTGTGCTCAAGTACAAATAACATAAATTTACCATTTTAACTAAACAATTTAGTGGCATTAAGTACATTCATAATGTCGTACAACCATTACCACTATCCTGTAGATTCTTTTTATACTATTCTCTATTCTTCATTGAGCTAACCATAGTACTACGTACACAGAAAGTGTTCCTTAAGTACGTGATTAATTTGCCTAGATACTATCATGTCCATGTGACGATAACAAGAGGATGTGGTCACTTTGGTTATGTTCCCAGGTCATTCTGTACCTAAATGGAGCTTCTGTGAGTCTTTGGCCATGTGGTCATGAGAACTCAGTCACTCTGGGAATAATAATCAGGGGTTCTCCTTTGAGCTTTTGCCAAATAGCATTCTGCTCATGTCCTTGTACACATTATTATAAATAGGACATTTGTATAGAGCTATGGCTATAGATGGCTACAGCCAGAGTCTTCCTGCATAAATCTTCCTTGGGCTGGGGTTAGGAGCTGCTTATGTAACACAATTAAACATAACTGTTTAATGTAACTGTTAGATGGCTACAAACTTTCATTTTTCTTTCATGTGCCTACCCCATTAGAAAGGAAATGTATTTGTCTGGAGTGAGAAGAACTCTGTACATGTTTCCTTTGTTTTTAAAATCAACTTGATTGAGGTATAATTTACATACATTAAAACACATATTTTAAATGTACAGGCTGATGGCTTTTGGCAAATGTATAAATTTTACAAACTGCATTAGATTCAGAAATTATTAGTTACAATAATTGAATAAATTTTGATTCTAACCAACATATATTTTGGGATTCCCTGCTATATGCAAATATATTATTAGATTATATAGATACCTAATCCAGAGACTTCCAGCATTTTGTTTCTTCTGACTTACAGGCATCAGAAATAATTCAAATGATTTACAGCATTTAATTTTAGTCATTACATTTCAAGCAAATATCCATAAACTAGGATATAAGCAGAATAAGGGATGAAACTGGAAAGTCTAAAAGTCATATTGCAAAAGGAACACAAAAGAATGGATTCTTAAGAAGTGAATATATGGTGGGGTGGGGTTGGGAGAGGAAAGTGATACAGGTCTTACAACCTAGACAACCTTTTATATGAAAAAAAGTCCAGTGTGCTTGGTATATGGCTCTAGATGGTAAACGTACCAAAGAGTAGTTATCATAGAGCAGAGCTTACACATGGAAGACCTTCTGACTCCACACCTCCACATGGCATGGTAGAAACATCAAGTATACCTGCACTGTAATTATGCAAAAAAGGAGCTAAAAGACCCTTTGAGAAGTTGGAATGAGAGTAGTGGTGTTAGATTAGTTGGCCTTAATTTCCTCCCATTCCAATTCTGAGGTTGTATGATTTAGGCACTTAAAGCCTAGGGAAACCCTACTTAGAAGAAGGACAACCCCCAAATCATGATTTGATCAAAAATTTAAAATTAAACCTAGATAGAAGGAGAAACAGGCTAGCGCCTTTGTGGACATACATATATAACACACCTACTCATGTATTCTAAATTCTCAAAATTCCTAGCAAGGAAACTATAAGAAAAATAATGTTTCTTTAGAAAAGTTTAGAAAAATAATGATAGAAAACCTATCTTTCCCACCAAAACTACCTTGTGCTCCCAAATCTGTTAACAGCATTACTGGGGCTTGATTACGCAGAATAATGCCATAATATTCCTATCTTTGACTCTATCTTCCTCCAATTTCTGCTTAGTCTTCCTAGAAATACCTCCCAGTATTGTTGCCATTGCTCCAGGTTAAACTCCTACAGCTGATTCTTAACTAGTCATTCCTGCCCATGACCTCATTCTCTCTTTTCTTTTTCCATTTTGTCTTTTTTAGATATACATGACAATAAAGTGTATTTTGACATATTATACACACATGGAGTATAACTTATTCTAATTAGGATCCCATTCTTGAGGTTGTACATGATGTGGAGTTTCACTAGTGGCATATTCACATATGAACATAGGAAAGTTATGTCTGATGCTTTCTTCCACCATTCTTTACCCAGGTAACAGTGGCCTTTCTAAAGCACAGACTGGATTACAACTAACCTGCTCAGAAATCTGCAGTGATTCTGTAGTACCTATAAAGTAAAGCTCAAATTCTTAGGTATGGCATATAGTTCCATTACAGTTGGCCCTCACTCTCATTGCCTGCCCACTATACCTCACGCTTTAGTTTGCAATATTTAGTACTCCCGGACAGGCCATGCACTTCTCAACACCTTGTCTTTGTTGAGCTGTTTGAAAGGTGCTCCCTTATACCCCCTGGATCATTTCCAAATTTCTGAAGGCTCATGAGAATGCTACGTGCCTTGGTGAAGTTATGCTTCATGCTTCCACCTTATAAACGTGCTTCCCTCCCTTGGAATTCAATGCTGCATCTTGGAATAGATGATACTTCTCTTTATATCTTATTTTTGCATTTAGTCATTATGCTCAAAAGCTCAGTTTGGGGGGTTCAAAGTTTATCTCCATCCACTACAGAATCCCCAAAAGCAGACAATGGGTTTCATTTATTTCTATATTCAACATTGTCAGATTCCCCAGTACTGAGTATCTAACAAAGTGCCTTTATTTACATTATTAAATAGAACTGGAATTTGAGGCTCCATACCAGTCTTAAAAATTATAATTTTTCTTAAAATTCTAATCAGGAGCACACTGAATAATCAAAGTCTCTAATTCTAATCCCTACCAATTCGGAACCAAAAACAGTTATTTACTTACATTCACTAGGAGAGAGAAATCAGTGACCAGTTGACTAAGTTCAATTAAGTCCTTAAAAAGAGAGAGAGAGAGAAAGTTACTTATTTTTATGCTTCACAGTTACCAAGAAAAAAATAACTTTTAACATACCGCTTCTAAAGTTTCCCATGATTCTGCAGCATTTTGATCTCGAGGAATTTCAGGCAATGCGTATATCTGAGTCAAACTCTGAGAACTAGCTTCATCTTCAGTATTGTGAAATGCTCCTGGATGAACACAGACTCATGTTTGGAATTTGCTTTTCAGCAAGGACACAGCATGAATCAATATTGTACAACAACTGCCATGTAAAATGCTCACAAATTAAATTCAGGCTAATAGTAAGTTGATTATTCTATGAAAACAGAATTATTTATTCTTGGGCAGCTTATTCCCTTGGTTAGTTAACACACATTTTTTTTTCTCTATCTAGAAAGACATCTACAAAATGGCTACAAATACCATCTATCCAATCTGAATAATTAAAAATAAGTACAGAAGAGCCAGCAAAAGGAAACTAATCTATTTGGCCAATATTCCATGAGGAGACACCCCAAATGTTTCACTGCTAAATTTGTAACCTTTTATTGGTTAATTTAGTAATAAATATCAGATATACAAGGTAATAAAAGCAGGGGTGAAGATGAAGTTCAGTGGTGGAGTACTTGCCTAGCACACATAAGGCCAGGGTTTGATCCCCAGTATTGCGTCTACTGATGACAATGAGTTTGTCCCCAAAAGAACATTTTTGTACATATTGTCACTGTTTCCTTACAGTCATTCTTCTGGTT
This sequence comes from Callospermophilus lateralis, assembly GCF_048772815.1. Lineage (NCBI taxonomy): Eukaryota > Metazoa > Chordata > Mammalia > Rodentia > Sciuridae > Callospermophilus > Callospermophilus lateralis. Next base: position 31,599,805 of record NC_135306.1, read on the forward strand.
CATTACTCCACTATTTCCCTTATTTCTTTTCTGAGTTTTAAAAAGCCTTCAACCCACTAACACTTTGTTTATTTAACACCGCTTTATTGATAAATTAATTTACAGTAAAAACTCATCTTCAAGTGTTTCGTATTTCCTCATATTGGTTTCACCAATCTTCTATTCATTCATTTGACATTCATTACATGCTCTCTATAGCCCAGTCAGTATATCACAGTGCTGGGGACACTATAAAAATAATTCTGAGATTCTGGCACAGCAGTGCACATCTGTAATCCCAGCAACTCAGGAAACTGAGGCAGGAGGTTCACAAGTTCAAGGCCAGCCTCAGCAACTTAGTGAGACCCTGTCTCAAAATATAAATTAAAAAGGATTGGGGATGTAATTCAGTGGTAAGGCATCCCTGGTTTAACCCTGTATCCCACTTGCCCCCTCCCCCCCACACAAAAAAAGTTCTTAAGAGGCAACATTCTGTGGCTGTTAGGAGGATGGGTCTAGTCAGAAAGACTTGGGTTAGAATCTTGGTTTGGCTATGTACTAGCTCTCTGACTTGAGAAGGTATTTCATTTCTGGCTTATTTTTCTCATTTGTAAAATAAGGTGACTGTACTTTGCATAGCACCTGTCTTATATATAAAAGCAAGTCCTCAATAACTAGTTGCTACTACTACCACTGTTATTACCGCTATTATTAGTACAGCTTACCATAAAATGTGTGACAGACCAGTTAACAGTAAAGTGCATTCAGGATAGTTTGTAAGAACTATGATGTAGGTTTCTGCAGAGTGCTACGTGAGCCCATAGACTTTTAGTCAGGAGGGTGGTTAGAGAAAGCTCTGAGGCTGAAGCCCAAGGACAAAGGAATAATAGAGGTGAACTGTGGTAAAGGTGCAGGATGATGCAAAAACTATTTAGGTCAGGGGGAAAAAAAAAAGCAAAACAGGATTTGGCGCTAAAAGAGGATCCGTGTAGCTGATGCATAGACTGAAAAGAGAAAAGCAAAGATTGAGGCCACATGCCAAGCTGAGGGTATTCACGGCATTGTAATCATGTTAAAGAGTTTCGTCTTTCTCACAAGATCACTATGGAATCGTGAAAAGAAGTTGGAGACCACTGGGAAGTGGGAAGTTACTACCATCAGATTTAAGATTTTAAAAGGAAGCTAAAGCTACAGTGTGAAGAATACATTAAGGATGGAGTTGAAAGGTGAAGAAATAAAAGTGAAAAACCAGCTGGAAGGCCTTCCAATATGTCCAGTGCAATACTTGCAGCTCTAGAATAAAGACAGTAGAAATGGAAAGAAGAGACCTGAAATTTTATTTTTTCCTCTTCAGTTCGAGCTCAAAATACCTACCATGTTAACATTTTCTAGCCATCCATTAGGTATTGTGTTTGGTACCAGGGATGGAAAAGTAAATAAATCACTATGCCTACTCTCAAAGAACTTATATTCTAGAAAAGTCAGACATGCAAAGAGATAATCATAAAACAATGGGAAAGTTCATGATATCTCTCTATTCAGATGATACATGTACATTTTATGGGCATTCCAAGACAGGGGTGGCATCTGATCCAGCTTGATGTGGTATGAAGAGGGAAAGCTTCCTAGAAAAGTTGATACTAATGGTTGAAAAGAGAGGAATATAAATTCTAGATTGAGAAACTTGATTGAACAAAGGCCCTCAAGAAAGAAACAATATAGCTAATGTAAAATTGGCAGTTTAGTATTAACAAAACATGAAATAAAAGACACAAGTTACAAGAACAAGACATTATAGATGATCAGGAGGGACCTTGTTGACCAGGTAAAGACTCTAGACTTTATCTGGCAGACAACAGAGACTTGCTGAAGGTTAAAAGCAGATTTTGAAATGACATGATGACATGTGACCTGATCTACTTTTAAAAGTCAGCCCATATTTCTTTTGTTTCCTTTTTTCAAAACCTGTAATTGAATGATATCCCATAAAACTGCATTACTACAGTTATCTTCAAATTTATGAACACTTTACCTCTCAATAAAAACTGATTTGAACTGCATAAAAAGGATGTAGTCAGTAGACTGAAAAGTAATTTGTAGGTTTATCAGGATTGACAGTGTTCTTTTAATTTTGAACTTATTTGAAAATATTAAAGAAAGAGCAGAAACATCAGATACAAAGCAAATTTTACATTACAACATTATGACAAATATCCAATACTTTCAAAGCTCTCATTGAGTTGTATAAATGCTTAAAATATTTACTTAATACCTTACTTTATCACCATTAAGACACTTTCATTTTCACTTCAACCAAGATAAATGCATTACCCTATGACCTTTCTTCTACTTAACATTCTTACATATTGGTGAACAATGATAACTTCATTATCATTATCAGACTGAATGCAAAGCAGAACTTTATGACCTTGCCTATTCTAAAGATTTTTAAAGCTATAACCTATGTACTATTAAAAAGGATTCAAATGGAGTATGTTACGGTGCACACACACACACACACACACACAATCATATGTAAATTCTTTATCTAAAAAATAAGGGATGAGAAATGTTTGACATTTAAATAAATCATAAAAGATTTCCCTTAGTAAAAAAACAAGAAATGTTTAAGTCATTTCCGTCTCACTTGAAACCAAATTGCGTATGCATCTTAGTTCAAATAGAATCTTAGAACAAAGAACTCTATTCTCTGCCATAGAAAACCCTGCTGTAAACTTACAACTCTGAACATCACTAATCAATTCAAAGCATGACTATCAATTAAGAAAGCAAACCTTTTAATTTCTATAACTCCCATCATTCAATTTCAACTTGTACCTCAGCAATCATTCTTTGACTTTGAACTCTTGCAAATGTCTATGGATATGCTGAGGCAAAACACTGAGATTATAGCTACAAGAAAGAACACCAAAGAACTTGAACTGGTTCACAGAAGTAAAAAACTGTAATTGTTTCACATTATATAACAATCTCAGATAGTCCTGCCCATGTGCAAACAACTTGCATAAAGAGCAAGCATGTGTGTATCACTCACCCTGTTTCTCAAACTTGGAGTTAAAGCGTTATTATTTGCTATAAGTTCAAATAAATATGAAGACAGTTGACTCACTTTAGTTGAAGTGAGAGATAAGTGAAATAGCCTGGCTATAAGATTTTTCTTTCCCCTTTTATACATATTCAAATATTCTCTCCCTCTCTCTTTTTCTATACTTTCCAAATAGCACTGTTCCTGCTAAAATTACATCACAAAACATGAAATTTCCACAAAACTTCACTATATTAGGAAATGTTTCACTAAAATGTAGATTAATTAAAAAGCATGCTAGGCATGGTGGCACATAACTCCAGTGACTCAGGAGGATGAGGCAGGATGACCACAAGTTTGAGGCCAGCCTCAGCAACTTAGTAAGGCCCTGAGCAATTTAGTGAAACCCTGTCTAAAAAATAAAAATAAATAAAAATAAAAAGGGCTGGGAATGTGGCTCAGTGGTAAAGTGCCCCGGGTTAACTCCTTGGTTAAAGAGAGAGAGAGAGAGAGAGAGAGAGAGAGAGAGAGAAAGAAATATTCCTTAATTTCTTTCAAGTTTTGATAGTTTAAAAGAGTGAATTAATTTGCTGATAATTTATATAAATCCATCTATCAAAATAAAATTACTTTTAAGCCATAGCTTAACTTAACTGTAAAGAAAAACTATTAAGAAAATTAAAACCAGCTGGCTGCAGTGGAGCACGCTTGTACTCCCAGCTACTCGGGAAGCTGAAATAGGAGATCACAAGTTCAAGGCCAACCCTGGCAACTTAGTAAGTCCCTAACTCAAAATAAAAACTAGAAAGGGCTAGAGATATAGGTCAATGGTAGAGTAGCCTGGGTTCACTCCCCTGTACTGCAAACAATTAAAAAAAGAAAAAAAGAAAATTAAAACCAATAGAAAATACATCTTCTGAAATAATATAATACAAAACCATCTACATGTTTCACAAAAATGTTTATATATATACATATATATATATATATGTATATATATATATCTGAGATAAAAATCTAATATTTCACCAAATTCAATATACTGGTCTGAAGTTTCCAGCAGCTTTAAGATTGGATTCTTTTGTGACTATTTGTTTAAAATGTAATAAGATTCTGTTCCTGCTGCACTGTTGAAGTGTGCGTCCTGGCTGGGAGTAAAGAAAGACAAAAAATGAAGAGAAGCACTGATTCAGTCTGTATGGCTTGAATCACCTTTCTAAATACAAATCAGATTTGTGGGCTCATCATTTCTCTTGGTGGGAAGCAGTATGCTAAAAATGAAACTAGACACACAAGTGAGACAGAAGAGAGTTTCTCAGATCAACCAAGATTGGCAGAGATTTACTTCAGGAATTCTTAGAATCTGGACAAAAGAAACAGCAAAATCATCATAACTTCTCCCTAAACTTAATAAGCTTCTTTTATTCTCCAGAGAACATAAAACATCCTATTCTACTTGTTATTTCTATCTGTAAATGAAAAACTATTTTTGTATTTTTTTTTATCTCACTCATGGAAATGTGGCAACATTGCTCCTGAATCTCTGCTGATGTTTCCAACCAATTTATTTAGAATCAGACTTGTAAAGGAAAAAGTATTTTAAGGCACTTCTATGCAAATAAAACATATTTTTCTATATAGGCTGTCACTACTATAATGAGTATCTAAAGTAAAAATAAGGAAAACCCAGAGAACACAGGATAAAAACACACAGAATGATAGAAAAGAGTCTATAGTTAGAAGAAGATCACATATGGAGCAAATCCAATTCCTACCCTACTATTAAAGTGTAACGTAAATCAGTTACTTGAATTCTTTTCATTATTCTTCTTTTTTCTCATCCTGTTATTTGCTAATATTTTTTTTATTTAAGGCAATCTAGTAGAAACTTACACTTGGTAAAATACTCAGGCACTTGGTGAGACAGTAATTTTAACTGCTTTATATTGGCAGTGGATTCATAGTCAAAGCACAATCTGACCAGGAGATTCTTCAGAATTCGAAATTCTACATGCTGTTTTAGGTTTACTTTAGGTATGTGATTTTATAAGTAGAATGATTGTCTTAATCAAAGCAACACTAGTTTCAGAGATTTAATTTTGTAGCTTTCTTCCAGTAGCAAGTAATTAGATATTTAGCCTAATTGGTATCCCATGAATGAATTGAGAAGTTGGAAAATCAATAGAGTTGGAAAATGAATTTTGCCTGCTATTTCTTCTCCCTTATCCTTTGGCTCTATCCCAATCTTTTTCATTCCCTCTCTATACATACTTCCTCAAATTCTGCCAATCTTAGTTTTTATACCAGTCTGCTTCTTATGGAAAAAGCTAATTACCAGCAAACTGGATAAAATGACTTCCTCTAATAATTACAAAATTCCTCTGATGATACATAAATCTAAGTTTGTTGAGCACAAACAGTTCTACTGGTAGCAATGCAAACAATGCAATAATAAAATGTAAATTGAGGAAAGCATTAGATTATTAATATGAGAAAACTTGCAGAACTCAAAAATTCGCTTGACAGGGAATTGCTGGGGATGGGCATTTCAATGCTAAATAGCAAAAGAGATTGATGCCAGCTACTCTTTCCAGAATATTCAGCTTATCTTCACTGTTATTACTGCCATCACAACTGTCACACTGTCTGGGTACATAAGATGGCCCCTTAATCAAATGGAACTATAAAGCCCACTTTCTGTACATATGCACATAAAGCATCAGTTTGTGCTAAATGATAACATCCTTCTTTCTCACCAACATGGCAGTGATAACTCCAGATGAACGGAAATGAAAACTGTAACTACAAACTATTAAAACATGATTCTCAAATAATCTTCAAACAAGGATTGAGTGTAAACATCTCCTTCTCAAAACATTTTAGGCACTGGTTATTCCCAAAGTGATGTGATTGTAACACATATGAAATTACAAAATTGTCTCTAAAAAGATACTTATTTATGTATTTATAAAACATTATGAATGGTTCACTATGTGTAAAACATTGTGTTAGATTCTAAGGATACAATAAAACAAGATTACCCAGAAACTCGGAATAGTAGCCTAAATATTTCTTACAATATTTTTATTCCCCTGTAATTACTGAATCATTAGTACTGAAAATATAAAATTAAAAATAATCTGGGTTTGGAGATAGGGAGTGGTGTAGGAGTAATTAAAAATAAAGAAAAACTGGAAGGCATAATTTGCTCAAGATTCTATTCTAATTTGTACCTATTTATATTTTACTTTTTTCATAAGGACTAATGATACATAAGATGGAATAAATAATAAATAAAAGCTAAACAACAAAACAAAAAAAGTAGAAAACAAAGGCAGCAATTATAAAATAAAGCCAGGATACTTTAAAAATTTAACTTTTGGTGATTAAGAAATTTGGCTTTAAACTCTATAGTAAATAACTCAAGAAGTGAAGCCTTATCAGTTATTCCATTCAATAATCAGAATATAAAAAACAAACAAACAAAAAAAGATCAACAACTTTGAAGCATTACTGTGGATCAAAACAAGAATTTTTTCAGGGTTAAAGACACTATTATAAAGTGGTCAATGATTACCAACTAGATCCTTAGAAAAAATGGGACAAGTTTCACAGAGTTATCACTTCACAAAAGTTGATGGCATGTCATCCACTGCAAATATTTTGTTATTAGTTAAATTCAGAGAACTGAGCTAGGAGATAGATGTAATATATCCTGTGAAAACCAATCTACTTAAGGACAAAAAACATGCCTGAAGAAGTCACCTTTCCACTGGAGAGAAGTGAGGAACATGCTGCGGACAAGGGTGACATATCCTTAGGAAATATTTTACATTTCTTTTCAATATATAGGCAAATAGGCACTTGAAGCTCTGAGATTCCACTTCATATAGCAATTTATCCTGCAAAATTTTCAGCATACACATTTCCAGCTCACTCAGGGTTCAAATATTCAACATATTGGGAAAGCAGATAACCCCTGGAGACATACAGATAATCAGCAATCTCTATGCAAGGAGGTGAGCTTTAATTAACTGCATTGCTGTGGCCAAGAATAAAACTCAGTGTAATACATTACCACCAACAGTCAGAGATCTGGTCAAAGGAGGCTGTAATAAGGTTTCTTCATTAAGTTGTTTCTTAAGTTCTTCGACAGATTCCAAATGGAGTTGGAGAAATTCTGCTGTTGCTGCTGATGCTTCTTCTTTAACAGGATCTATCATTCTTTTCAGAAGTAGTAGGTCATCCTTTCGGACTTTCAAGCAAAGCTTCTCCATTTCTCGGATATTGGAGCGCAGTTGCTATGAAAGAGAAAAAAATCACTAATGCCACTGGCTTTGAGTATAAAACATTTGTTTTCATAAGTGCTTTGTTACAATGATTGTGAATGGAAATGATTACATATTCTCTACATCAGAAGGTATGCCATAATTCTTTCCTATTTTCCATATATAGCATCTTTAGAACCCACATTCTCACACTTTGAATTATTTAGCAGTTTTCCATCATTAAATGTGACTATTCTACAAAGGTATGCTCTTCAAAATAAGTCAAACACTATAGAACCATCTAAAGAAAAACTTATTTTCCCATTTCACTAATCCCATCTCTTTCCTTAACCCAATCCTACCATGTATTTCTCATGGCTCATGCACACATTTAGCATACATAGGCCTTCTCTCCTCATTAAAAAAATGGATAATATTATGCATAACAATCCATAACTTGTCATCCACACCCCAACTTGACAATATCATCATGGGCATCCCTCCTGATCAATAGTTATACCAACAATTACACCAATATTCCATAATATTGGTGGTCTAATGCTTCTAACCTACCATTATCCTATACTTCCTCCAACCTTATGTTCATTCTCTTACCATTCAGTATGAGCTGGAAAACCTTGAGATAATTGGATTGTATATTCAAAATCTATGATTTACAGGCATTAATATATCAAAATTATATAACTTTATGGCCACCTTAAGTTCATCTTGATGATTTATTTCACAAGAAGGAAACAAGTCTCAACACAGCAGAATTAGGACTGCAGACCACGTCTAAAGTCCTAGAACAATATTGTTTCCAACACATTACCACCTCCCGACTCCTTTCTGGAATATAATTGTAAACCTTGGTTATATAGTTGCCACATAGTCTATAGAAATATTTTAGGCAATGTTATCTTTTTTTTTTTTTTTTTTGTACCTTGAATTGAACTCAGAAGTGCTTTTCCACTGAGCCACATTCCCAGCCCTTTTTTAATTTTATTTTTTATTTTGAGACAGGGTCTTACTAAGCTGATCAGGTCCTCATTAAATTTCTAAGGCTGGCCTAAAACTTGCGATCCTCTTGCTCAGCATTCCCAGTCTCTGGGATTATAGGTGTGTGTCACCATACCTAGCTAGGCAATATTATCTTGAAGAAGCACCGAAGTTTTCCTGCAGACAAACCCAATGAGCATTTACCTGTCACCTATTTGTCCTCTATTAAAGAACTTATACATATGTCTGTGTCTCTAGGTAAATTCTACTATCCAGCTAAGAATTCTATTACTATGGGTAAACCTGTGACATATTCTTTCTGTCCTAAGGGACTTGTACATATGTCTGTGTCAACAGGGAAATTATCATATCCAGCTAAAAACTATTACTATGTGTGAAGGGAAAAAATTAAGGGAAAGACAATGCTCACTTAAGTATAAAATCTGATCCTACAGTAACAAATATAATAATAATAATATAAAAAACATAACTAATGATATATTTTTGTCAATACTTACTGTAAGCTATCCATTATGCCAAGTGGTTAACCTTCACAATGTATCTTTAAAATGGTTATTGCCATTATTATGACCTTATGGAAGAGGAAATTAAAGCAAGAAGTAAAAAATGTAACCCGGGACCATACTGCTAGTAAAGGATACAATTAGAAATCAAATCCAGGCCATGGAACTTGTATCCTTCACAATTTTACTATTTGATAATACTAGGCAACAGAAATATAATGCAAAACACATGATATAATTTCTTTAATAATCACATCAGAAAAAGAAGAGTTGAAATTAATTTTAATACTGTTATTTAACCCAATGTATCTGAAATATTAGTTCAACATGCAATCAATATAAAATTATGAATTGAGCATTGTATATTCTTTTATTTGTAGTCAATCTTAGAAATTGGGTATATATATATTTTATATTCACAACACATTTTAACACAAACTAGCAACATTTTAAGTGTTCATCAGCCCTATGTGACTTGGAACTACCACAATGGATAGCACAGGTATAGAGTCTCTCTAAAATCAAATAGTAGATACAGGATAGCAAAACTACATGTAAAAACCATAAAAGAGGTATTCCTACTTCTGGAAATAGCAATACTAGGTGACTCAGAATAACTTTCTCACTAATGATTACTTTAAAAACTGAGTAAAAAAATCATAATACCAACTAAAAGAAAAAAAAAACCTCAAAAGCATCAAAAAGCAAACAAGATAATAAGTAATTTGCAGGACAAGAACTCGGCAAAGAAAAGTAGTCCTGAACTCAGGTCACATTTGCTCTGGGAATACTTGCATAATAATGCAGACTCACAAAGGTTGGGGCAAAAATTCAATGGCAGGACACCCTAACTGTGAGGACCCTGGTGCTTTGGGCTAGGATCTTTTATTTTTTTTATATTAATTCTCTTTTTTTCTTTAATTTTTATTGTTGGTTGTTCAAAACATTACATAGTTCTTGACATATCATATTTCACACTTTGATTCAAGTGGGTTATGAACTCCCATTTTTACCCCGTATACAGAGGATCTTAAAGAGCTACATCCTACAATCACAGGTATACTGAAATAAGCCATCTCTTGCATGAATGGCAGATTTACTTCCTATTTCTTGAGTAGTTTACAAAACCCCTTAAACTCTGAAATTATATAAAGATAATCTTAGAAAGTGTCCTCAGGGGCAGAAAAGAAGTCAAAGGCAAATCCTCACACAAGGAAAGTAACATTATTCCTAGCTTCAAATAATTTTTCAAATATAATGTCCACCAATTAAGATAATAATATATGTGAAGACATGCAACATGAAGAAGCAGCAGAAACAAACAGAAACATACAAATGGACATTTGTCAATTTATAAATTTATAAAATATTTATAGTTATTTTGTTCATAGATACAAAAATCAAGCTGGAAAACCTGGCAATTAGAATCTACATACAGCAACATATAAATTTTAAAAAGATTTAATATTCCATAATTTTTAAATAATGTCAAAAAGAAAGAATTTAATAAATGAATTTAGCTGTATCTTAGGCCAAGCTGAAGAAAAAATAGAAAATAGATCGAAAGAATCTATGTAAAAAATAAAAAAGGAAAGTTAAAAATACAGAAGAGGAAGTTAAAAGACATAGAGAATACATTTATTTATTTAACTACAATAATAATAAATAATGTATTTATTTAGAATCTTAGAAGAGGACAGAAAACAAATTTGAAATGATAATGGCTGAAAATTTCCAGAAACAGAGGGAGGAAAAATATCAATCCACAGATTCAAGAAGATCAACAAATCCTGAGAAGAATAAATAAAAAGAAAAATATACCTAGCTAAATAAAAGGAAAGACGAGGATGAAGATGTTCAAGAGGAACTAGTGACAAAATCATTTCCTGCAAAGAGACGGTAAGATCATAACATGACTTCACATAGCAATAATGAAAGCTATTGAAGAAAACTAAATGATGTATTCAAAGTACAGAAAGAAAATTGCTGTCAACTTAAAACTATTTCCTGCAAAAATATTCTTCAAGATCAAAGGTAAAATAATATTTATAGAAAAACAAAAACTGAGTAATTATCTTCAGTATATACATGGTAAATGCTATATAAATAATATTTAAGTGGAGGAACATAAATGGAACTAAAACATTCTAATGTGCTTGTATTATCTGTGTTGCTAAGTAAAGGATATAATATGTTGTAGTTTTCACTAAAAGCCTATAATATGAAAGCCAACATAGAAAAAAACCTGAATCAATAGAAAATACAAATCATCCCAAAGAAAGTAAAAATGGAGATGAAAAGAATCAAAAAGGCAGAGTTAGAATACACACAATAACATGAAAGATTTAAACTGAAATATATCACTGATTATATTAAATATAAATGAAATAAGTATTCCAGCTGTAAAATGAAGAATTTCAGACCAGATAAAAAGCAAAAGAGGTATATGTAAAACAAAAAGAAAAAATAAAAGAATGGAAAAGCTACATGATAAACAAACCCTAATATTCCCTCCCCCAAGAAAACCACTGTAGCAATATTAATAGCAGAGAAAACAGACTTTAAAGTTAGAACATTACTATAAATAAAGAATTGCTTTATAATAATAATAATAATACCTTCACCAGGAACATATAATTCTAAAGTTGGGTATACCTAATAACATAGCCACAACATATGTAATTCAAAAGTTGACAGAACTACAAAGAAAAATTTAAATCCACAGTCATAATGGAAGGCTTTAATACCTTTTCAGTAACTGATGGGACAAATGGAAAAATGATGTAAGTTAGACATAAAGGATTTGAACAAGATTAAAAGTTGAGAATATACATGTAAAAAACACAGGCAGCATTTACAGAAATTGACTATGTACTGTCTTAAATTTTACAATACTCTGACCATAATATACATTACTTGAAATAATTAGGGGGATATATAGCTATATACACTACATGTATTTAGAAAGGTATTTCTAAATAACCCATAGGTTAAAGAAAAAAACACAATGGAAATTAAAGATGCCTTGAACTGAATGAAAAAAAAAATAATTCATACTAAAACTTACAGCCAACTAAAAAGAGTAGTTAGAAATGTATATAAGTCCATATACATTAGAAAAGAAGAAAGGCTGGAAAGTAGTAGACTAAACATCTATCCTAATAAACTAGAAAAGAGCAAAAATGAATGCAAAGGCAGAAGGGAGAAAATAATAAAGATCTGAACAAAAATTTATGAAACAGAAAAATAAACACACAATATATCAAAGCCAAAACTTAATTTGTAAATACTAATAAAATTGATAAACCTCATGATAGGTATTTTAAAACAATAGAGAGGCACAAATAACCAAAATCAGAAATAAACAAAAAGGGATATTACTACTGATCTTACAGAATTATACAATAAGAAGATATTATGAACAAATATAGTCTATAAATTAGAAAAGTTAGATAAAATATATAAATTCCTAGAAAACTACAATTTACCAAGCTGATAAGAAGTAGAAATCTCAATAGTCATATACCTGTTAAAGAAATTACATCTATATTTTGAAACTACCCTGCCTTCTCCCTTTCTACACACAAAGTCAAAACCAACCAGACCAAAAACCCAGCATGAATGGTTTCACTGGCCAATTCTACCAAATATTTAAAAGAAATTATATAAATTCTTCAAGGGAATGGTAAACCATTTCCTAACTCTTTTGATAGCAGAAACTCAATACCAAATTCAACAAGAGGAGTAAGAAAAAGGAAAAAAATAACACTAGACTCAAATATTCTCATGAACAAAATACATAAATCCTAAAGAAAATGTCAGCAATTTAAATCTGGGAGCATATTAAAATAGAGCAAAAATAGTAATTGAACATATACTTCATTTCAATATATGGACTGGAATACTATTGTTATAGGTAACAACAGGTAAAGCTCAAGTCAGACACAAATGATTTGTTTAATACAATTTAATTACGTTAAAAAACAGGTTAAACTAAACTATAGTCTTAAAGACTCCCATTTTTACTTATATAAAATTATGCAAAAAAGTTTGGAAGTTTTTATCATAGAGATCCAGATAGCGATTACATTGGGGGAGGTGGACATAATTGGGAAGAGACTACGAAGCCCTTCTGGTATGCTGGCAATGGTCTGTTTCTTCTTCTTCTTCCTCTTCTTCTTTTCAATAAACACACATTATTTTTATTTTAAATCCAGATTCCTAAAAGGAAATTTCATCACCCTAATCACATACTTGTAAAATTATTTAGGTGTATATTAGGCATTTATGTTATAGTTTAAAATGAAAAGTTTCAATATTTTAGAAAAGAATCTTATATTATCCTGAAGAATCAATTAACACAAGGATAGAAATAAGTTTGAAAAAATGAGAGTAGGAAAAAATTCAGTAGGGATCTTATTGTGGAAGCACATTAAGTACCATCTATTGGATAAAAGATATTAACTCTACCCATTTGACTAGACTATAAAGTTTGTCAGAGCAGGTACTGGGTCTAATTTCTTCACCATTGTATCTTTTCAAGGCTGTATTTAGTTCTTATTATAAATTGCAATTTAATAAATCTGGCAAATGAATAAATTCCTTCTTAACATTTTCAACAAAGTAGCACAGTAGTGATCTAACAGTAAGACAGATCACCAAGTATCATGAAACCAACTAAGATTCTTCCCTGGAAGAGCACAATATTAGTCACTAGCATACGAAATACTTCTTTCAGGGCAGAAGAAACAATGAAAGGAGCTACTCCTTTGAAATTAATTCTGACATACACGAATAAAATAGTGTAGTGAAAATGAGAAAGCACCTTGGAGTTCTTAATAGTTAGGAATACTGGGACCAGTGATTTTTTTAGGGAAGTTAATATTATCAGTTTTAAAGAAAAAAAGCTGTATGATGCCATAACATAAATTATATTCTGATAAGAGGACATTATGTTTTAAAAAGACATAATTTAGTTTCTCAAATGAGAATTTCTCACACTATAAAAACAAATTAATCTCATAAGAAAGAAAATAATGGCATCTAAAGAATCTAATATGATTGTGTAGGGTATGTTACAGTTAAGTTCAGGATTTTAAGAGACTTGTCAAAAAAAAAAAAAAAAAAAGAAAGGGAATGAAAAGAAAGGCACATGAATACAAAAGAGTGGTGTGAAACAAGGAGAATCATGTAAGTAAGAGCCCAGAATGAGCGGAGGCTGGTGAAAAATGTTAACAATAAAAAGGATTTAAAACACATGTACAGCAAGAACATGAAAGAAGGTTCAGGCCTACTGCTTGGGGCAGATGGTATAATGTTAACAGATGATGCAGAGAAAGCAGAACTACTTAACTCCTATTTTGTTTTTAATTATTAAGGAGAAATTCAAAATCAAAAGGGGTAAGAAACATTTGAAATTTGAAATGTGCCTTTACTGTAAGGATCTAGATAGGTTTCATGAAGGAAGGGAGATTTGAGCTGTCTTAGAAAAATAATCTTGGGAAAATGGAACATACTTAATAGAAAGAACATATTGGAAAGAAACAAGCTTCTCAATAATAGAGTTTATCAATTTGGGGACAAAATACCTTTTCTATATTTTAGCATCACTGAAATTATAGAACACTGCATCTTACAATGCATGGTAAAAAAGCATTGTGCCATAGTTTACTAGCAGTGCTTTTTCTTCCTTTAGAGGTACACAAAATAATAGTGTTTCTTACAACTGATCGTTTCTTGGATTTAATTTGCTCTCTAAGATTCTGTAGAACCTAAGCCAACTGGAGTATAGGCAAGGATCCTAAATCCTGATTAATTAGTACATTAAAAAATTGAAGCAAAATTTAAGTTATAATTTCCTGTAAAGCTGATAATGACCTAAAATAATTTATATTCTAGTAGCATTCATTTTGGAATCTATGCTTCTATCTTTTCTTCCATTCCCTACCTAGCCTTATTCTCAATCTTTTCTTCTTTTCTCCTAAATTCTACTATTATTGTTTTCCACTCTCTTTTCTATTTCTTCTCCCTTTTAAATAGCTTTTTTAAATAAATTAAAATGTAGATAGTTCAAGTGTTCTATATTTCTCCTAGCAAAATCATGAACACATTTCACTTCTACAAATTCCATGGCTAATTTTATTTTTGTGCATCTGTGCTAATTATGGAACTAGGATTGATTCTCTGCAGAGAAGCATCTTTCCAAATGTTGTCTGAAATCTACTGAAGCAGAATCTCTAAGGTGAATCCCAGAAACTGTTCTCAACAAATTCTACATCATTACTACCTTGGAAAAAAAGCAAGACTGACCAAGTTTTCAATAAAGCCAAGTTAATGTTCTTCAGTGAATTACCATAGTAACAATTTCTATTTTTTTCAATTAGGTTCAAAATTTTAACACAAAATCTTTCTTTCTTTCTTTTAAAAAATATTTTTAGTTGTAGATGGACACAATACCTTTATTTTATTTATTTATCTTTTATGTGGTGTTGAGGATCGAATCCAGTGCCTCACACCTTCTAGGCAAGTGTTCTACCGCTGAGCTACAATCCCAGCCCCACAAAATCTTTCTTAATGCTAATATTTTCTTATTCTGGAGAAGAAAATTGTTAAGCCTATTCTACTTACAGTTCTAAAATATGAGTGACTTCTGTTTGTGTCCAAGGTCGTCTCATAACAGAGTACTAAAAAGGAGAGAACCACACAAAGAATCCTGAAGATAATGCAGAGAGGGTCACCAATACATCAGTATTTAGGGTTCATTAAAGATCTGTATTTACCAAAAAACTGACCAGACATTTTATGTGAGTAAAGTGCCCAAAGCTATGGAAAGAACCATCTGAAAAGGTTAAAAGGAATAGTGTTCAGCACTCACTCAAAGATGGAAACTAAACTGGAAAAACTCTTAATTCACAAGGCATTGTGTAAAGTACTCAGAAAGGTTTTGTCTTGGTAGGTAATAAGGAATTTTAAGCACACACTATGCACTACCAAAGGTAAGCTCCAGTTAATTAATCATCAAAGTAAGACCTGAAAGGATCAAATTTATTGTTTCCAATAACTAGTAATTTAACAACATTCCAGAACAAAGCACAAGATGATTTATAGTAACATGAAAACATTCAGCACCTAACAAGGTAAAGAAACCCAAGGTAAAGATTACCAGACATACAGAGAAACAGGAAAACATGACCCACATGAGAATAATCAATGAATCAAAATAGACCTATAATTGACAGATATTAGAATTAGTAGAAATGGATATTAAAGTAATTATTAGAATTGTATTTTATAAGCAGGTACATGCCTGTATCCTAGCACCTAGAGAAGCTCAGGCAGGAGGATCGAAAGTTTGAAGGCAGCTTCGGCAACTTAGCAAGACCTTGTCTCAAAATAAAAAATAAAAAAAGGATTGGGATGTGGCTCAGTGGTAAAGTGCCCTTGGGTTCAATCCCTAGTACCCCCTCCCCACAAAAAGAATTTTATTTCATATGGTCAAAAAGTAAGTAGAGATATGGAAGATATTTAAAGACCCAAATCAAAAATTATAGAGATGAAAACTACAACATGTGATATTGAAAAAAAATACATTGAATGGATCAATGGCAGATTCAATACTGCTGCTGCTGAGATTTTTAGTAACATGAAGGCAAAGCAATACTTTTAAAAATGAAACACAGAAAAAAAGTAAAAAAAACTGAGGAGTGTCAGTAAGCTGTGAGATAACATTAAGCAATAGATATACAACTGGAGATCATGAAGCGGAGGAGGCAGAAAAATATTTGAAGAAGTACTGGTCAAAAAATGTCTGAATTGTATGCAACAATAAATCCGGAGATCCAAGAAGCTCAAGAAATTCAAGCACAAGGCAAATGAAGAAAATGCTACAAGGCCTATCATAATCAGAGTGCCCAAGACCAGTGATAAAGTTAACTCTTAAAAGCAGCAGAGAAAATAGACACATTACATAACAGGGAAACAAAGATAAAAATGAAGCAGATTTCTCATAAGAATGCAACTGAGAAGATAATCAAACAACATCTTTAAAGTAGTGAAAGAAAAATGTCAATGTAGAATTCTATACATGACAAAATTTCATTTAAAAAAGGTGAAACAGTTTTAAGATACATGAAATCTAAAAGAATTCATCATTGTAGAACCACACTCTAAGAAATGTTAAAGGAAATCTTGGGCTGGGGATGTGGCTCAAGTGGTGGTAGTGCGCTCGCCTGGCATGCACGGGGCACTGGGTTTAATCCTCAGCACCACATTAAAAAAAAATTAAAAAGATGTTGTCACTGAAAAATAAATATTAAAAAATTCTCTCTCTCTTTAAAAAAAGGAAATCTTTATGGCAGAAAGAAAACCAAAACAGTTGAAAATATAATAGATCTACACAAAGGCTTTAATAAGCAAATCAGAAATGGAAATGACAAAGGTAAATATATAAGATTTTCTCCTTAATATCTAAATAACTTTAAAAGATAATTGCCTGTTTAAGTATAGTACTTAATAACTAATAATTAACTGTTAAGATAATACTGTTTAAGTATTACAAGGTATATAACATACATAAAATAAAATATATGAGAACAACAGCATGAAGACTGGGAGGGGAGAAATATAAGCATATGTAAGTTTCATAAACAAATGTGAAAAAGTATATAATCCCTTGAAGATAAACTATGATAAGATGTATACTATAAGCCCTTAACTAACCACTATAATAGTAGAGTTACATGCAGCAAGACAAAAAAAGAGACAAAATGGAATAAAATATTGTCTGCTCAAAAGAAAACAGAAAGATTGTTAATCATCAGATAAATGAAAATTAAAGTCAGGAGCTACCACTTCAGACATATTAGAATAGCTGAAATTAAGAAAACTAACAATATCAAGTATTGGCAAGGACATAAAAGAACAGGGTGGGAATATAAAATGGTGCAAACATATTGGAAAACAGTTTGGCAGTTTCTTAAAAAGTAAAATAACAACTACCATATGATCCAGTAATTCCATTCTTAAGCATTTACCCAAGAGCAATGAAATCCTTTGCCATTTAAATATTTCTACCCAAATATTCACAGCAACTTTATTTGTAATAGCCCCAAACTATAAACAAACCAAATGTCCATCAATTTATAAATGTACAAACTATGATATAACCATATGATATTATTTAATAATAAAAATAAATAATGATACACATTACAACATGGATGAATCTCAGAATATTTATGCAAAATGAAAGAAAGCAGATTTTTAGAAAAGATACATATTGTATGATTATATTATATAATATATTGTCTATATTACATAAAATCTAGGAAATCTAGTGTATAATGACAGAAAGCAAGTCAGTGGTTGCCTGAGTATGGAGGGCTGGGGGAGGGCACAGACAGGTGTGGCAGGGAGAGATCAAGAGTGTGTGGGGTTCAAAAAGAGCAAAGGGAAACATTTTGAGGTAACATATATATTATTATCTTGATTGTAGGGATAGTCTCACTGTTATACATGTCAACACTTAAATATTTAAAATGTGTACCTTATTGTATGTCAATTATATAATCAAGAGAGTTGTTTTTAAAAAAGCAGAAAGGAAAATGCAGAACAATATATATTATTTACATATAGTTATATGAACAGAAATGATAAATCTAAATCAGGCAAAAAGATTCCCTTCAGACGAAGGTGGGAGCAAGGGAAATAGAATTAAACAAGGGAACACAGGGTGCTTGGTGGGATTTGTAAAGTTTTCTTCAACAAAAGAAAAGAAAGCAATTGTGGCAAAGCATTCACACCTCTGACATAGCTGGGTGATGACATTATGCAGTGTTTGATATATTATTTTTGTCATTTTCCACATTTTTGTATGTTTGAAGAGTGTGTGTGTGTGTGTGTGTGTGTGTGTGTATGTAATTTTTCAAAAAGGTACCTCAATGTTAAAGTGGATATCAGAACAGCTCCTTATTTTTCTACCAAGTTTGTGAGTTCAGAACCATATACTACAACTACAAAGACAGTAGGTAAAAATCTAATATAATCAGGCCTCTCATATTCTATACAAATTATCTGTACATGCGTGTGTCTGCCTTCTTCTAAACAATATCCTGTTGATTATCATACTCGCCACCAAACTGGTCTTCTTGGTTCCAATCTTGCTCTCTTAGAGTCTATCCCTTTCTTAACAGTCAAGTGATCTTTTAAAGTTAAATCAGGTCATTATCTGTTCAGAACTTTCCCAAAGCCTTCTACCCAACTCTGATTATCACATCCTGCAAAGCCTTCCATGATCTGATCTGGCTGATTTCTCTGACTGCAACTCCTATGCTCTCCTTGCTCACACCAGCCACACAACCTCCTACTACTTCTTGAATATGCCAAGCATCTTCCCACCTCACAAAATTCACACTCATTTTCTCTCTGTCTGGAAATGCCATTCTCCCATGGTTTGTGTCTTTACTTCCTTCTGGGCTTTCCTCAAATGTCACCACCTTCAACAACCACTATTCATATAAAAGTTCCTTACCTTCTATGATTCTTTGTTCCCCTGAATCTGCTTACTTTTCTTCATGGCACTTGTAATCATCTAAAACAAATCTTTCTAAAAAAATAACAAATACTGGCAAGGATGTAGAAAAAGGATAACTATTGTCCATTCTTGGTGGGAATGTAAATCAGTAGTCATAGAAAACAGTATGGAGCTTCCCTCCAAATGAACTACTGGGTATACAGCCAAAGAAAATAAAATCAGTATGTCAAAGAGGTATCTATTTCTATGGTTATTGCAGACTATTCACAGTAGCCAAGTTAAAGAATCAAACTAAGTATTCCTAATGGATGAATGGATAAAGAAAATGTGGAGACACACACACACACACACACACACACACACACACACACACCATCCATGAAATACTCTTCATACTACTTAGCCATAAAAATGAATGAAATTCTGTCACTTGATGAATCTGAAGGACATTATGTAAAACAAGACATACACAGAAGGATAAATATCATATGATCTCAGGGAGAATCTAAAAAGGGTGATTTCATAGCAGTTGAGAGTAGAATAGTGGTAACCAGAGGCTGGGGATGAGTGGGAGAGGTTACATAGTTACAGTTAGATAGGAGGAATAAGTTCTGGTGTACTACTACTGCACAGTAGGCTGACTATAGTTAATAAGAATATACTGTATATCTGAAAACTACTAGAAAAGATGATTTTCAATGCTCTTACCACAAAGAAATGATAAAGGTGATGGAAATGTTAACTATCTTGGTTTGATCATTACACAATGTATTCATGTATCAAAGCATACCCTATGTTCCATAAACATGTACAATTATTATGTCAATTAAAAATAGAAAATTTAAGCGAAAATAAAATCTGTCTCTGCTCTCTGTAATACAAGTTCTATTAGAACAAGAATAGTCTCTCTTCTAACAATCAGGCCAGAAAGGCAGATGTACCAATTTCTCAAAACACAGAAATATCAATATCTAAATCATTCAAGTAAATTTAAAAAAAGAAAGTACATCAACTCAGTATTTAATAAGCTTTTCAGTATGCAAATAGCAAACTGTAAACTATGGCCAAACTTTCAGAACAATAAAGATGACTCTTTATTTCTCTCTAGTTTTAGTTTAATAACTAGCTATGAATTTTTTCCTTTCAGAAATATCTCTAAACTTCTCTCAAGATTAAAAGATATATTCAAATATATACTCATCTATACTGATAATCGTAAAAAGTAATTATTCTAAGTTAATTGAAAATTCTAAAAAATGCTAATTATGTATTTAATGATTAAAAGATGAGTGGCTATGCATATATTTGCCTTCATTAAATATTGATTTAGGATTCCTAATGTGTTTTTACAACATGTAATTTTAAGAGCAAATTGTGTATAGCAGAAAACATTTGGTATCATAATAATTAATTTGATTTCTTTACAAACACAGAATTCAAGTCCACTGGTAAACATTTAAATAACAGAGTAAACACATTCTAGAAATCTGTAATTTATTATTAAGGGCTCCAAAGTTAAAACTATTTAATTAACATAAATATGGACTAGTCTTTATTTGTATTCTCTAATCACTATACTAAGGTATTGATGGTAGTATAATGACTTTACACCTCAATATCAAAAGGTACCAAAAAGAATGGATGAATTAGTATGTGCTAATAATATAATTTAAATTTTATCAAGGAAAGAATGGATGATGAAAATATACATACATATATCTGAACAGCTTAAAAATATTCAACCATGAAAAAGTAAAAAAGAAAAATCAAAGGAGAAAAAGGACTTCATTTATTTAGATATCTAATAAGCACCTAATGTATAGGTGTTAGGTGCAGAACTCAGTTCCTTTCTGCCTAATATTGAAACTATAGATTAAAAAGAAGAAATTAAGATACTACCTTGGAATTAGTTCTCAGTAAGGATTCTCATTAATGCCAACTAGGAACAGTGAGACTATGCCAGATAAACTGGATTCTTTACTACCACTTATTTAGACAAACACTAAATTTCTCAAATTTAGACAAATAACTACATTTGTTTGTTTGTTTGTTTTACTTGAGACAAACACCAAATTCTAATCTTCAGCTCCCTTTTATCTGAAAAATGAGGAAAACAGTCCTTTATCCAGAACCCAGATGGCTGGCACTATATTATTTATTGGTTTCTATAATATATTTGACAATCACATACTGGCTTACATTAACTTTTACTAAAAATTTAAACAATTATTTAAATTAACTTTTTTTGAATTGCCATCTGGACACATTTCTTACAGCAGAAATTGTTATGTAATTATCAGAATCCTCTATTATCAACCAGGATTGTTACTGTATGTTACATATGTGGAGAGGGGAGTGGGGAAGACTGAGCTTTTAAATATATATTTTATACTTGTGTATGACAAGCTCATGAAAATGGAGAAAGTAATGCAACTTTAATGTTTTAAATTAAACAAAAAGCCAACATTTTGTTAGCTGGATCTAGTAGCGAAAAGTGGAAGTATCAAATCAAACTTGTTATTACTAATTCTTTTTATTCACTGAAGATCTACTATATGATAGGGGCTGTATAGGCTTTGGGCACACAAGATGGACAATCCTTACGAAGATTCCAAAACTTAGGGACTATTATGCTAATTTGACAGCTGAGGAAACTGATGTTCAGAGATAGTAAATAACTTGTTCAAGCAAACAGTACTGCATATGATTCAAATGATCAAGAAATTTTTAATTGGGATATAGTATAATGAGATTTTACTTTCAGAAAAATAACATGTAAGGAAACTGATGTTCAGAGATAGTAAATAACTTGTTCAAGCAAACAGTACTGCATATGATTCAAATGATCAAGAAAATTTTAATTGGGATATAGTATAATGAGATTTTACTTTCAGAAAAATAACATGTATAAATAGTATTAAGAATTCTTTTGCAGAGGGAACTGTTGTTTTTTATACAGTCTTTAAAAAAAGATATATTTGAGTAAGCTTATTTATAACCAACTGTTTCTTCCAATAACCAATGAGCCAGATTGAAAAAAAAAAAACACACCAAGAATCAAAGCAAGAAAGAATCAGAAAAATATGGATATTATGAGAAGAAAAATATTACTCAAAAAGTTACCATAAAAAGAAGATACAAAGAGATTATAGAGTAATTATTATAATAGTTTAAGGATAATTGACTCTTAAAAATTAACTATATGTCTATTTATAGGAGCAAAAATTAGCATAATTTAAAATAAAGCCAACACTTTTACACTTGCCCCAAATACAAATACACAAGTGCACACATACATACAACCTAAAATGTAAGGTATCTAAGCATAGATTAATGATACAGTTTGAAACACATAAAATATTGTTTATCTTCTTGATCTCAGGATAGAGGATTTCTTGAACAAGACACCAAAAGCATGAACCATAAAAGACTGAAAAATTAGACCACATTTAATTTAGAAGTACTTTCTCTCAAAAGATACCGTAATGAAATGAAAGGATAGTTCTTAATTACACAAATCCAATAGTGACATAACTTCATGAAATTATTTCTCCAAAAATGACTTTTACACAAACTAGCAAAGAACAAGTCTATACACAAAATTCAGGGTAGATATGAATAAAACTAAGCAAATACCTATTATCTAACAGTACTTTTAATCTCATTATTTTAATGACACACATAAATCTTCCTTGCCAGATGGATGTCAATAATGTAAATATATATGTATATATGTACATAAATATATATTAAATCGGTAAACAAAAATTTTGACCATAGTCAATATCTCAAACAAATCCTGTGATTTTTAATAATATTTAAACAGTGATGATGGTAAGAAATCCAAGTCATAATAATTTCATTAACATTAACATGCTCAGTACCATTCAATAAACACTGAATCTTGCTGAGAACCAGGTGCTGTGGAATATACAAATAGTAGAGATATAGTTCCCTCTCCTTAGGTCTAAAACCTAGTTATCACACAGTAAAATACAGAGAGATAAATCCTATTTATACCTAAATCTCAAATCAAATCTGGTTTTGTCTATTTCCATAACTCTAAGCTACTAGCATCTTATTTCCTTCATCTCTGTGACCTTTTCTAATGACCTCTGGCATTAATTTTTCATTGTATCCCAATATATTCACAATACTGCAGTTATACTAACTTTTTTGAAATGCAAGAGGGTATGCATTCTTTGGAAAAACTGCCTCTAGATTCAGAAACATGGTGCGGGGGGTGAGGGATCGGGGGTCAGGATTTGTGGTGAAAGCCTATAGAAAGTCCAATAGCCTTCATCTAAGCTGTCTCTATAGCTCTGCAAATTAAGGACCTATCTGCCCTAGCAGAAGAGTACAGATTTGTCATTAGAAAACTGAACTAGAACTATCTCTAGACACTAATATTTGACGGTTTTCCCAAGGAAAATGCCAACTTGCCAAAGTACCTTTAAGTAAAGCCTACCAGGAGGCAAGCAAATAGGTTTTTAGTGTCTCAGAAAAATAAAAGAAACTATTACACCCATAGATGAGATGCTATGAAAAAAAAGAGAACATAAAAAAATATCATAATGACAGAAATAAATAACTCAGTGGAAAAAGTTGAAGAAAAAGCTATAGAAATCTCTCGGAAAACAGAAGATAAAGTTAGACATGCAATCTAGAGTTCCCACATTCAGTAGAACAAGTTTTGGCAAACCTTTTCTGTAAAAGGTCGGATAATAAATGCTTAGACTTTGCAGGCCACAGTCTCTGTTGCAACTATACCAGTTTGCCATAATAGCATAAAAACAAAGAAAGAAGTAAACAAATGAGACAATCAGAAGGCCAGATATGCCTATGAGCCACAGTTTGCTGACTCTTAATATAAAATATCTAAAAAAGTAAAATAAAAAAGCAAAGACAGAAAGGCAGGAGAATAAATTATCAAAGAAATTTTCTCAGAACTAAAGAATATGAATTTTTATCGATCAAAAGGATCTAACACAATGCACAAGATCATCAAATTTCAGAAGGTCAGAGATAAGCAGATCACAAAGCTCCCAAAGAGAGGGAGGAAAAAGAGAGGGAAATCAGATGATACCAGCTTTTTAAAGAGTAACACAAAAGAGTTAGAAGGCCTTCAATATTGAAAGAGAATTCCAAATAGAATTCTACATCTAGCAAAGTTATCAGTCACTTAGTAGAGGACTAAAGGCTGTTTTTATACATACCATTCCTTAAATATTTATCTCCTTTGGGCTGGGGATACAGCTCAGTTGGTAGAGTGCTTGCCTCGCATTCACAAGGCCGGGGGTTCAATCCCAGCACCACAAACAAGGAAAAAAAATTACCTCCTAGGCACTGACAAATTACTCAAACAAAACAATGAAGTAAATTAAAAAATGAGGTAGATATGATACACAGGAAAACAGGGACCCAACACAGAGGAACATCTAAGGGAAGTTCCAGAGCAACAGCTGTGCAGCAAGCCTGGAGGGAATACACAGTGCAGCTGGGGGCAGAAGGGCTTCAGCCGGGAGTTGTCAAAATGAAGAAGGAAACTGATATATCTGAGCATATGAAAAACATTTATAAAACGTGACAGTGATGTGGAGCATTTGAAATAAATAGTCACAAATATAGTGAAAGTCAGGCAATTTTTAAAAACAAGGCAATTATTAACTTCCAAAAAAGCAAAGGGCTATACCGTATTTCACTAGTTGATTTGGCAGAAAACAATATCTCAATAATCAAAATAATGAGATACTGAGTACTAATTTCACCAGATTGCAATATATGTAATTTTATACGGAAAAGGGAGGTAGGAGAGTAAAGTGGGAAACTAGAGCTCCACCTACAATGTTAAGAAGTAAAGAGGTAACACCTAATCAGGAAATACCAATCTATACATGGCATTTAGTAATAAAGAGGTAAATACTAGGAAAAAGGGTCAAAAGGTCCACAATGGTTTCTTCCAACTAGGACTTGGAAATGAAGAGCAGGGTACTATAATTATCTCTAATTATATTTGATTATTTGATTTTTAAAACTATGTAATATATTTTTAACAATTAGTTTTAAATAATTTAAACTTATCTTTTTTCTTTTTTGCTTATAAATAGTGCTTTTTAAATTTTTTTATTTATATATAACAGAGGAATGCATTACAATTCTTATTACATATATAGAGCACAACTTTTCATATCTCTGGTTGTATACATAGTATATTCACACCAATTTGTGTCTTCATACATGGACTCTGGGTAATAATGATCATCACATTCAACCATCATTAATTACCCCCTGCCTCTTCCCTTCCCCTCCCACCCCTCTGCCCTATCTAGAGTTCATCTATTCTTCCCATGCTCCCTCTCCTTATCCCACTATGAATCAACTTCCTTATATCAAAGAAAACATTCAGCATTTGGTTTTTTGGGATTGGCTAACTTCACTTAGCAGTTTCTTCTCTAACTTAATCCATTTACCTACAAATGCCATGATTTTATTCTCTTTTATTGCTGAGTAATATTCCATTGTGTATATATGCCACATTTTTTAATCCATTCATCTACTGAAGGGCATCTAGGTTGGTTCCACAATTTAGCTATTGTGAATTGTGTTGCTAGAATATTGATGTGACTGTGACCCTGTAGTATGCTGTTTTTAAGTCCTTTGGGTACAGACTGAGGAGAGGGATAGCTGGGTCAAATTGTGGTTCCATTCCCAATTTTCCAAGAAATCTCCATACTGCTTTCCATATTGGCTGCACCAATTTGCAGTCCCACCAGCAGTGTATGAGTGTACCTTTTTCCCCTCATCCTCGCCAACACTTATTGTTGTTTGTCTTCATAATAGCTGTCATTCTGACTGGAGTGAGATGAAATCTTAGAGTGGTGTTGATTTGTATCTCTCTAATTGCTAGTGTTGATGAACATTTTTTCATGTATTTGTTGATTGATTGTACATCATCTTCTGAGAAGTGTCTCTTCAGGTCCCTGGCCCAATTATTGATTGGATTATTTGGTTTTTTGGTATCTAGTTTTTTGAGTTCTTTATATACCCTAGTGATTAGTGCTCTATCTGATGTGTGAGGGGTAAAGATTTGCTCCTAAGATGTAGGCTCTCTATTCACCTCACAGATTGTTTCTTTTGCTGAGAAGAAACTTTTTAGTTTGAGTCCATCCCATTTATTGATTCTTGATATTAATTCTTGTGCCACAGGAATCTTATTAAGGAAGTTGGGGCCTAATCCCACATGGTGGAGATTAGGGCCTACTTTTTCTTCTATTAGATGGAGAGTCTCTGGTTTAATTCTTAGGTCCTTGATCCACTCTGAGTTGAGTTTTGTACATGGTGAGAGATAGGGGTTTAATTTTGTTTTGTTGCATATGGATTTCCAGTTTTCCCAGCACCATTTGTTGAAGAGTCTATCTTTTCTCCAATGCATGTTCTTGGCACCTTTGTCTAATATAAGATAATTTTTCAAAAGCAAATAACTAAGTTAGGCACAGTGGCACAGGCCTTAAATCCCAGCAGCTGGGGAGGCTGAGGCAGGAAGATCTTGAGTTCAAAGCCAGCCTCAGCAACTTAGTCCTGAAAAGCAACTCATTGAGATCTTGTCTCTAAAATACAAAAAAGGACTGGGGATGTGGCTCAGTGGTTAAGTGCTCCTGGGTACTATCCTCGGTACCAAAAAAAAAAGTAACTAAAAAGAGTATTTGCAATACATATTATATAGAATAAATATATATTTTAAATTATAAGGTAATCTTATCAAAGATGTCAGCATATAATAATTGCAAACAACATAAACAGACAATTAAGAAATATTATTGCCCAAGACATATGTGAAAAAACCTTCACCTATCAAAGCAATTAAAAAAAAAAAGTAGCACTATCTTAACCTACCAATTTAGCAAAAGGTTTTTGGAAAAATGTATTGATTGGGAGAGTAAGGTAATGTATCAATTCTGTAGAAAAATTTGATAATATGAAATAAAATTTTAAAAATATGTATGATATATGATTCAGAAAGTCCTACTAAAAAATGTATCCTTAAGGACATAATAACAAATACATTAAGAGGATTCAGGCACAGATGAATATACACCTACCACCCCAATACAAAAATTCCAAAGATTTTGAGGATCAACATAAGTTATATGTAGAAAATTCCACACCAATTCCACACCTGGCCTCATGTGACAGGTTGCAGTCAGAACACAGGTACAGTAAAAAAAAAAATTGTACATTATTACCTTCTGGCTATATGGTAAAGGTGTATATGAAACAGAAAATAAATTTCTTATTTAGGGTTGGGTGTCACCCCCAAGATAACAAATTACACACATGCAAATATTCTAAAAACCCCAAAAATCTGAAATCTAAAACTCTTTTTGGTCTTAGCATTCTGGACACTCAGCCTGCATTATTTTAGCAAAACTTTTCCAAGACTGCCTTTTTCACATTGATTTACCAGAAATAATATTATAGCCTTACCTGAACTGTACGTCCTGCATTGATATGCTCTTCATGCAACTTGTCCCAGATTCTGCACCGTTGATACTACATAAAAGAGAGGAAAAAGTACTAAATTTTTCATCACTAAAGGATTATTTAATTGTCATGTTACCACAAAAATCCCTCAAAGTTAAATATATCAGTTAGAGAAGATAGTGATTTGGTGGTAGTAGTTAACTTTCCAAAGACCATATAAGTAGGAAGTTTTTGATAATATTACATACAAAGGAAATAATAAAAGAAACAAAAGATAAACAGATCTAGGTTATTTAATTTTATAGAAAAAATATCTATTTTTGTCAATATTGTAAACACTTTTGGAGATGGAAAATATAAAGAAAGAAAATGTAAGAGAATGTGAAAAATAAAAAGATTAACCCCATTCCTTATACATTCTTGTTTTGTACTATGAATTTTAAATGTTTGTCAGTACAAAATATTGAAAATTAAAATCTGAATTTGAAAAAAAGTAACATCAAGACTGCAGACTAGATAGTAAACAAAAACGAGATTAAAGATGTAACATATGTGTTTCAATTTTTACCAAAGCAATATTTAGCTTTCAGAATATCATCCAAGAAACTTCATAAGCATAATAATGAAAATTTTTTCATTTGACAAGAACCAGAGGAAAATGTAATAACATTATAGAAAAGCATTTATATAGCATATAAACATCAATACCAAATATCACATATGATGTTTGGTTGAAATAAAAGATTCAAAAAATTAAAATGTTAGGAGAAGTGACTAATGACATTAAAGACATTTTTGATATATTCTACACTGAAACAGAATCAACTTAGCAATGATTTGAAAAGAGAAAAAATGAAAATACCCCATACATGCATGAAAGACATAATAAATCATGAGAGCACTGAAAATTTTTTCTAGGACATTTTTATATTCTTTGTTCTTCATATTCTTTAAATTTGGTAGTGAATGATGCAGTAAAATAAACTCTTGATATTTGTAAGATTTTTATATTGTCTAAAAACTAAATACTAATGGTTAAACTTAATATATATATTAAGCTTAATATATATTCATAAATATCATCAAAACACTTTCATTTATAAGAAAAGTATCAGGTCCAGTATAAATGCTCTTTTTTAGGTAGTGTTATAGTATTTTTTTTATTCCTTCTTCTTCTTGTTACCCTGTGAGCTTATTCATACTATTCTCTATCTTGCTCAGCCTCTCCTTGCTTTCCCTTAAACACACTAGATTCTCTCCTTTCTTAAGTCCTTTGCTGTAGCTGTTCCTTCTGTTCAAATGATCTCCCAAGTTATTCACTAGACTAATTCTTTCATGATTTTCATGTGCTTTCTCAAATCTTACCCTCTCAATAAGGCCTATCATGATCCTCTTACTTAATATTCCAACCTGCTCCTTCAACTAAGTTTGAGAAAAGAAACCAAAGATATACTTTTGGGAATAAACCATTTTGAAATTTATTACTGATCACTAATTTGTCATAATATTTTAAGAAAAATTAACATTAAAGAATCAGAATTGAACATTTGTAGAGGCCAATGGCTAGAATTCATGGAGGAGAATACCAGAGAGGAGAGAACTGCATGTGAGAAGAAAACTGAGAGGACTACTCTGAGAGAGAACATCAGAGATATGCAGGGTTTTCCTTTTGAGTCTTCAGCTGGGTACTGATTAGCACATGCATGTGAAGAAAGAACCTGAAGTCAGAAGAAGAACCACTGAAAAGAAACCAGTAGAATACTTCCTAATGGTCACAAAAGGCCAGAAACATTTTATGTGACCACAAGAAAGAATGGGAAAACCATCAAATACACTAGGTATCAGGTAGACTATTTCAAAGTATTGTCAATGTGGGGAAAAATTAACCCTGAACTCAAGGCTGTTGTGGTCATACACAAGAAAGCTTTAAAGAAAGCCTCCAAATAATCAAAGTGTTCCCAAGTAACTTACCTGAGACACTCAACTGTGACTCAAAACAAAGTTCTAATATATTTAAAATAATTCATCACTATTTAGTACACAATAAATGTCACAATGTCTGGCATGCAATAAACAATCACCATGTGTGTAAAAAGGCAGAATAATATGATCTATAATGAGAAAATCCAATCAATAGAAACAGACCCAGACATGATAAAATTGATGGAATTAATAGACAAAGATATTAAAAAGGGTCATTATGATGCATTCCATGTATTCTAGAATTAGAAGAAAATATAAGGATACTGAGACATAAATTCTAACTCTAGGAATTCACTTTAAAATAGTGAATTCCTAGAGTCAGAAAACAACATCTGAGGGGATGGGGTTGTGGCTCAGTGGTAGAGTGCTTGCCTCACATGTGTGAAGCACTGGGTTCAATTCTCAGCACCACATATAAATAAAAAATAAAATAAAGGTCCATCAACATTAAAAAATATTTTTTAAAAAAATCTGAAATGTAAAATGCACTGAATGGAATTAAAGCAGATAAAACAATGTAGAAGGAAAGATTAGTAAACTTGACATAACAATATAAACTATACAAAATGAAACACAGAAAGTAAAAATGGGTCTGATAAATGAACAGAGAATCAATGAGTCATGGGCCAAAGAAAAACAATACACTCTCCATATAGTTAAATTTCATGAGAAGAAGGAGAGAAAGGGCAGTAAACAATTAAAAAAAATTAATGGCCAAAGTTTTCCCAAATTTGATAAAAAACATAAACCCAAAGATACAAGAAGCTCAAACAAATGAAACAGAAAGGAAAATCCATTGATGCATATATTATAAAACTACTTAAAAGTGATAAAGGAAAAAAATCTTTAAAGCAGCTAGAGTACAGAAGTACAGAAGAACATGATGGTGGAATGTGATGGACATTATTATCCAAAGTACATGTATAAAGACTTGAATTGGTGTGAATATACTTTGTATACAACCAGAGATATGAAAAATTGTGCTATATATGTATAACATGAATTGAAATGCATTCCACTGTCATATATAAATAAAAATAATAATTTTAAAAAAACAAAGAATGACAGAGACTTCTCATGAGAAGCAATGCAATCCAGTAATTCAACAACTAAATAGAGAAATTGATTTTCAATGTAATTATAAATTAACAAATAAATATGAAGAAAAAAATTGCACAGATAAATAAATAACAAGTAAGACTGATTATGTATGGTTTTGTACCATTTAGTTCAGTTTTCATGCTGCTTAAATAGTATAATCCATGCCACCCATTTCCACACATAATTATACATTACCTCATCATTTTTTAATATTTCTAATCTTATTTCTTTAACTGGACTGCAAACTTCTTGAGAACTAAAAATCTATTTTTACATATCCTTCAATGCTAACAATCTAAGAACAACAAACAACAAACACCAATAAATACTTATGAAAAGCTAACATTTATTTCCTGTAATAAATAATTTTCCTTTTCATTACACCTGGCAGCTTGAATACAAACATTCATCTCTGCTCTTTTTTGAAACCCCATTAAATGAGGAAAAGGAACTTTAAAAGGTATAAATTAACATGAATAATGAGAATACAATGGAAAACATCAAATGACAAGAAATTTTAACAAAGAATTGGAAGCCAGAAAGAATACAGACATGCTGCAACTGATTCAGCAGGTCCGAGAAAGCTGGAACTTCAGCCTGCAGAAGTAGAGGACTCTGTGGGAAAGAGACACTGAGAACAGGCCAAAAGCATTGCTCTCCTCCAGGAGGGCTATGAACCAGAGATACCAGCTACCAAGTCACCAGTGGAAGTATGTAGTGGGGCACAAAGCAGAAGCTTTGGTTGAAAGTTTATGTAAGGAGCAGGTTGTTTACCAGATCCGCTCTCTGCTTACCCATGAAATTTATACTATGTATACCCCTTCAACTTTTCCACCCCCACCTCCACCACAACCATCACTTCTGATAAAATAAACAGCCCCAACAACAAGGACTAGACGCTGTCTGCATCCTGAGTAGCTACAGACACTGGCATCTGGAGGCTCCCCATCAAAATAGATCTTCAGTTGTTCACCTCTCTAGACAAGGTCCCCACTACTATCTTGCTATTCAACTACCCACGCAGAAACATACATACACCTGTACCTTCTGATTAGCACTCTTAAAAATCAACAGCCAGCAAAGGAGACCTATAATATTATAGAAGGAAAGGAAGGAAGGAAGAAAGGAGGAAAGAACTCATTCAGGAAAAACAAAGAAACAGAAGAAGACTTGAAAAATAATACCACTATAGAAAGATGATATGATACTGGATCCATGAAACAAGGATTCTTTTGAAAAGTTGAGAGTATTTGGGTGTGTACAGGTACATAAGCACATTGAGAGAGAAAAAACACACACATACACATACACAGTAATGTGTATTTCCAGTAGCTCTATTTAAGCTGGAACGTGGATGTAATAGCCGGTGCTATAGTAGACATTTGACATACAGGACAGAACAAGTTAAGATGGAGAACAAGATAAAAAGAGCTTGGGTCTTTCATGACCACTGAGCTGCCATTGCAGGCCTGGACTGCCTCCATTACCATGAGATAGTAAAGACCAAAACAAAACAAAAAAAGCACAAAATCTCTACCATTTTTTATACTATTTGGAGGTTTTCTTTCACTTGATCTTTACCATATCCTAACTAATACATGCTAACTAATACTGTGTATGTGCTACAAATTAAAATTTTCCCCAAATCCCTACAATACAAAACAAAGAACGTTATGTTCCAAGCTTACTATCTTGTCATCCCTATTAACTATGCTCAAGTCTATCTTACATTAGCCAAGCAAACTGAGTGTTAACACTTCGCATTTCAGGATTACATGTTAATAAAATTTATCATGTATAATAAAATGAAATGCTGAAGGACCTATGGAATACAGCTCCAGGTGTCCACAGCACACTACTCTCATTGTTTTCAGATGTTGCAGAATCACGCCACTAAGGCTTACCTTCAATTTCCCTTCAGTCTGACTTTCTTCTTTTAAATTCATATTGGATGACTGATGGCCAGCATAATAAATATTTTATCTTTCTACACCTTTCTCCCAAGAAGAATATGGCTTTTTTGAAGTGAGGCACTGTCAGACACCTGGAGTCCAAAATTAGTTCTTAATTCTTTTGTCCAGAGCACTGCAGCTTTCAAATGTTTTTACACTGCCATAACATAACCGTTAAAATAAACTAGTCAATCCTATACAAAATGTTACTTTCTTATTAAACTAGAAGTCCTACAGATAGTAGAATGATCAAGGATATAAAACAAAGCCTAGATCAGTATGAATTTAGCTGCTTGACTTAAGATAATATCACTTATAATTATTCTAATAATGTCTGAAATTTTCACAGAAAGTAAAAATTTCACAAAACACTAATAGTAAATGTTTGGGCAAAGAGGGATCAATGTAACTAACCTGGAATAATTTTCTGATGACACATGGCACAATTAGTGAAATCAACAAGAGACCCATTCCTATCTCAACTACCTTTCTCCCAGGATTCTGCCTTTGCCATTGATGATGACTGATTTGGTCATTCAAGTGGCTAGGATCTGAGATAATGACAGGAGGCATTTTTTATAGAATAAATATAAGAAAAGAGAACTCTAAGACATGTCAAAGCTCAAAGGTAATTATGACAATTAAAGGAAGAAATGGCCTTAAATACACCATAATCCACCTGTTTCTACCTTTCAGAATCAATTCATTTGCTAAATTTCCATATTCTTTGTAACTGAGCACTTCAGTATGAGGTCAGGACTTTGAAACACATATCAAACGTTCTACATGGAGATGATCAATCAAAAGTAAACAAGTCTATTTATATATTATAGTGCTAAAAGAACCAGGCCTTCTTCTTAAGCTAAGCATGGAACCCTTTAATTTGTTTCCATTCATGACAAGAATAACCAGTTTACCAGACAACTACTTCACCATCCTTAAAAGTCATGGCATCACCTATTGCTTATGAGTAAAGAAGAAAGAAATTAAGGAATGACAAAATACTGACCCTGAATTCTAGAGACAGTTTCATATTTGCATTGAAATTTCCATTTAGTATTTCTGGCACTTATTTTCTGTATTTTTAAAAGAACTGTAGTACTTGGAAGATACATGGCATCCATGGTAGAAAAAGCTGACATTTTTCTGGTATAAACTGCTCAATTGAAGGCAATGAAGAGTGTTGATATGTCAAGGCCTAATGACCAGATATTCCAACCCAACCAAAAAATCAAAAGAAAACCACCAGTGGAGAATTCTAATTTTAAACTTATACTGGTAGAGTTCCTTTTGAAAGAACAAATGTCACTGGACTATCCCATAGCAAATAGGAGATCATAATCTGCCAAGTCAATACTCAGTGCTCAGTAAACTTGATGTTGACATAAATTCCAAAATCCATCCACCAGACCCTGGCCAGTGTAAATTCTATGCAATCTCCACCATAGTTCCTGAGACTAATCTATCTTCCTTCTATTTCCTCAAAAGATATAAACAGCATGTACCAAGTTGAGGCTTTCCTCAAGTAAGGAAATTCCCTTATGTCACACAATTGATTTACTTCTTTAATATATCTGTACCTGAAAAGGATAGGAGTTAGACTGATAACACCCTCAAGGTTCAAAAAAACTTGCCACGGACTGAATGAAGTTAAACAGGTCCATTATCCAAAGTTCCCCTCCTTCACATTATGGTGCATTATTTTTATTTAATTACTAACTGCCTAACACCTCCACATGTACAATTAAAAAGGCATAGAATCTGTTCCTACACCACTTCCTTAGAAAAAGAAATATATTTGTAGAACAGAAACACCAGCTTAAAAAATGAATAATGTTACTAAATCATTAGGAGTTAGGTATTTTAACAAAGCCTTTTGTCAAATATTCTTAATTTAGCTGAAAAAATGCAACAAATATAAATCATATTATGTAACAATTTCTTGTGGTAGAAAATGAAAAAGCTTACCTTCTCAATATTAATTTGGTGCTTTCTTAACCTCTCCAGGTCTGTTGGGATGACTATCTTGGTGAATTTCTGGATAGCTGGTTCAAGACGGCGTAATTTCACTTTTTCTTCATCTTCAGACATCCTAGAGAAATGTTGTGTCACTTTCACTTGCAGCAACTGTCTTCTCCACTCATATAGAAAAACCTAAAAGGGAAAAATTTCTTAAGAATGTTTTTCAATCAGTTTTCATTATGTTTAAATCGACAGGTAGATTTATAATTTATCCTAAATATGTATTCAACTTAATGCTGAACTTGAGTTGACTTGTTTTTTCTTTATGAAACCATGCATTTCAAAATCTTTTTCTCTTTATGACAGTTGTATATATTCTCTCTAGAAGGTTTATAATGAAATCTAACTAAAAGAAGACATTAAATGAAACTAACAATGATCTCTTCATTTTTACTTAACTACTATACATTTCAGTGTATGTCTCGTCTCTCCAAGCCTTTTTCTATGTAAATATATTTTATAAAAAGGAGTATGCAGTGCAAGTTTCATGCCCTGAAATATCCTGGACCTTGAATAACCTTTTTAAAAAGGAGTCAAACAGTGAAACTTTTTTTTTCACAATACCTTTATTTTATTTGTTTATTTTTATGTGGTATAGGGGATCGAACCCAGTGCCTCACACGTTAGGCAAGCGCTCTACCACTGAGCCACAACCCCAGCCCAAATGGTGAAACTTGAAGGAAAAAATTCATTCTAATATTTCTGCTTGTATCAAAATGTGCTTCTAATGTCATCAAAATTTAAGTATGTAATTATATATTTCAAATATATTAACATGCATAACTCTTCCCAGGGAGGTCCTTTAGATCTACACTACCCATTCTGACAAAGTGATTAATATTGATAGCAACTGACTCAAATAATAAGTGACAGAATTGTATTAAGAATTAGGTTTCCTGACACTACAATGAGAGGCTTTTTCTATTTCATCATTTTTCTATCATACCCAGGAAGTCCAAGGGCCAGGATAGGAGAGGGAAGGGGCTAGAAGTGAGCAGGCTCCAGAAGCTAAGCCTTGTTTCAGCTGCAGAAAATTTATTTACATCTATTTTATAAATTGGAGCTTATCACATCTTATGTGAATTAATGGATTCCATTGCTTAGCCAAACTTGAAAACCACTATTGTACATCATACTTACATGCCATCTCAATAGACACAACCTTTCCCATATTTAAAAAAAAAAAAAAAAAAAAAAAAAATATATATATATATATATATATATATATATATTTATTTCTTAAGCTGACAAGGTTAATACCATTGGCTTATGGTGTCAGCCCAGGGTTCGAAGAGACAGGAGTTCACATTTAGATGTTGTGCATCCCTGTTATCTTTAGAGTCCATTGCTTTCAAGAGATCTATTACCCCCCCCCCCCGCCAAACATCAAGAGCTACTACTCTAAATAATGTCTATTTTTCTTCTTTCTTTCACAGCTGAAAAATCTTCAAGTGTTGGTTATAAAAACTGCCTTCACTGCCTATCCACTAGTAATTTGGTTCTTATGTCTGACACAAGTTTTTAAAAAGAAAATTTCCAAACACCAGAAACAAAGAGGGCGAAATTGCTGCAGTAGTGAATGAGAAGTGGGAACATAAAATTAATTGTCAAAACAGAGAGTCTACAAATCCAATAAAATAGGAAAATTTATAGCTAAGAGACAAGAAATAAAACCTCAAAAGATGGATTAAACAGTAAACTATATAGCTAAAAAAAGAAGTATTGGTTGAAAGATATCACTTAGAACATAGATGAATAAAAAGATGAAGAGATTTTAAAAAGAAGATAATGGACATAAAGGATAAAATGACAGGATCAAGAACAAATAGGGAATAGAGAAAAGAATGAAAATAAGTTATTCAAAGAGAACATGCAGAGAATCAAAATTGTAAGACCTCAAACTGGAAAAACACATTAGCCCAAGTAGTATAAATAAAAAACAAACATACCTAAACATACAGAAAGGAAACTGAAGAATACCAAGGATAAAGAAAAAAATCTTAAAAGAAAACTAGAGATATAAGACAGATGAATGTAAACAACAGAAGCAGAAACTTTTTTATCAAAGTAACATATCAAAAGATAGGAATATCTCCAAAGTACTGAGGAAGCTGGTATATACCTAGATAAATTATCATTCACAGTGAAGGCAAAATAATCATTTTCAGACATACAGAGACAGAGTTTATTACAAAACCCCTCATTAAAAGAATTACTAAAGCCATATTTTTTTAGAAATATTTTTTAGTTGTAGTTGGACACAATATTTTTATTTTATTTATTTATTTTGATGTGGTGCTGAGGATTGAACCCACGGTCTTGCACATGCTATGTGAGCGCTCTACCACTGAGCCAGAACTCCAGCCCACTTAAAGCCATATTTTAAAAATAAAGAAAACAAACTCAAAGGAGTAGAATGGCAAGAAGCATTGAATATAATAAATTAGTACTGGATATAATAAATGAGTGGCTAAAAGCAGAAATGATTTATTCTGAATAACATGATTAAATATAAGAAAAATATTCCCATGTGAATAATTTCCTATTATATGACTTTGTATAGCAGCAAAGTATCATCATATGTATGTGATTCATAATGTAATCATATTGTTAGCTACTTAGTTTCCCAATTTTCCACTATTATAAAGAATACAGTAATTATTCTCTCTACATATAGATTCATACTGGCACCTATAATTATTTCTTTAAAAAATACCTAATAGAAATATTAGGAAGACACATTTTTTAAACATTATTTATTTTTTTCATAGTTCTGGAGGCCAAAAGTCCAAGCTCAGGTTGCCAATGTGGCTTTTTCTGATGAGGGCTCTTGGAAGACACATTTTAAAAGTACATTTACACACATTTTCCCAAATGTCCCAACGAAGATTGTGTCCATTTGCATTTCCACCAGCAACATATCACAATGTCCATTTATCCACATTCCAACCAATTCACTTGGTACTTCCCTTCTTCTTAGATATCTTAGATATTTAATTGGTGGGGAAAAATAAGTGTCTCACATTGCTTTAGTTTGCATTCATTAAATTACTAATAGAATTGATTCATTAGCCATTTGCATTTCTTCTTCTGTGATTTACCTGTTCATGTTATGCATCTGTTTTACTACAGAGAATGTCTATTTATTATTAACTTATAAAAGTCTATTATATGCCAAATATATAGATTATTTGTCTAATGTTAACATTTCCCAGTTTATTAGGTTGCCTTTTGTGCTTTCTTCTACTGTGCAGATTATGTACTATAGGAAAATATCTTGAGGTCTACTATCATTCCTATTGAAGTGTTTCCTAATATAACCTGTTGCTCAATAGATGCTATCTGAACTAAAACATTTATTCACTATTTTAATCCTATCACCCAAACGGCAAAATATGCATAGCACATGATACAGATCTTTAATTTGTCTGCCTTTAGATTCTTTCCCCTTTCCAACTTTTCCTATGAGTTATCACTAATGAATATATATATATATATATATATATATATATACACATTTATAAGTGTACATATATATATTTATATATATACACAAACACACACATGTATATGTATGTATGTATATATATATATACATATATATATATATATATATATATATATATGCCAATTGCAGTATCTTACCTCTCTACACAAAACCTTTCAGTATTCACTATTATTTGAATAAGAAAATGTTTATAAGTAGATCTGTCTTATCTAGTCAATTATTATCTCCATGTCTGTAATTCTAGTTTTGGAATGATGTTCCCTCTGTCTAGATGCACTTTGATATTCATCTGCCTCTAAACCTTATGTATCATTTAACAGATGAGATGTATCTCAAGTGATTCTGTCTTGTCTTCTACTAATCAGTTTGTGGTGTACTTAACAATCCCTTATTATTAACTATTTTGGCTTGTTATCATCATTCCTTCGTTGTTGTATAATAGCTTTCTTTTTTGAATTCCAAATGTGGCATTTCCAGGTATATTGTATGATTTTGTCCCTCAGCTTTGTGTGTACAAGGAAAACCTATCTCGGCAATGGTGATCTCCCAGGAAAGACAATCTGTCTCTAAGAACCTCCCAAGAGGCTTTTCAACTCTTGGTCTCCTTCTAGCTAGTATTTTATAATATTTCTCTACCATTTTCTATGTTTAAAGTTACAATAAAATTTCTTTATAAAACTAATAATAGCATGCAAATAATTGCAGATATCATGATGTTATTGGCACAGAATGTTTAGTGATCATAAAATAGCTCAAATGTTTGTTATAATGGGATGATCTTAATTCAACATCTAAATGTGATTTAAAAGTATGATTGAATAATGAATGAAAATATATTTTGCCATTTCTTGATTTTTCAGTCATAAAACTGTAATATTTATGGTACAATTAAAACATGAGGATAAAAAATATTCATATTAAGAGCTCACCTGTGTAAAATTTGTCCAAGACAAAGCAATACAAAAAAGTGCCTAATCTCCCAAACTCCTGTAAAGTTGTTATATTATTTTTAATATTTTAATATTAAATGTTTAATATTTTCAAAAGTGTAATAAAGTATTTGGGGTGATAAGATCATTCTTATGAAATTATTATGATTGTGATGGTACATACACAACTATAGGCACTTGTTAAAACCTACAGAACTGTACACTTCAAAGAGTGAATGCAAGTGTATATAAATTTAAAAACAAGAATAAGATGTGGAAGGAAACCAAAATGAAACATAAACTATTAAAAATATCATTAACTGTATTATAAATGAATAACATAACTATGTGGAAAGAAATAGGGAATAAAACAATATAAGTAACTTCAGAAAACAATATTTTAACAAAATATAATAAGGCTAAAGACAAAAACACTGCACTGTGTGCTAGTAAATTGGTTTCTCATAGGGATACAGATTAGAAATCCTGAAATTACTTTATGTGTATAATAAGATTGAACAAATAAGGAAATATTTCACATAACATGAGAGCCAGATTTTTGTCAGAGAAATAAGTTAAAAATAAGGGACAAAACTAGATGAACCTGGTGATGTCAGAAAAGAACTGGAATCATTGGGCTGAACCTAAAATATATATAGGTAGATAAAATACAGAAATAAATATAGATCTTCTTGTGTGCATGGATGTGTAGATACATATACAGCTGTCTTCTAAAAGGCTCTAAAAACAATGACACCTTTGTGTACAAGGAAAACATATCTCGGCAATGGTGATCTCCCAGGAAAGACAATCTGTCTCCAAGAATCTCCCAAGAGGCTTTTCAACTCTTGGTCTCCTTCTAGCTAGTATTTTATAATACTTCTCTACCATTTTCTACCTGACCAGGACTCTTCAGAGGTGTAAAGGTCATGAAAGCAGGAAAAGAGTGAGCAATTGTCACTGATTGGAAGAGATGAAGGAGCTATGACAACTAAATGTGGGGTCTTAGATTGGGTTCTGAACTACAGAAAGAACATTACTATTTTAAAAATGATGAAATCAGAAGAAAGTTAGGTGTTCAGTTAATAGTAGCAACGAGCACACCTAAAGTTCAGAAGTTGGTATCTAAACACTATTCTCTAAAAAAAAAAACCTGATTCAGGGTTTGGGCAGGGACAACACAAAATGGATATGAAACATTTTATGATGCCAGAAAGAAATGACATTCTCAATAAAGGAGAAGAGCATATCAAAAGGGTACAGAAAGCAAACAAACAACAACAGCAAAAAACAAACTCACAATGGTCAAAGCTGAAACAATTAATAACAAAATAAAAGAAAAATAACAAGGTCTACACCAATGCAAATAAATAGCTTAACACAAATAAATGAATGGGGAGAATGTACAACTCTTTTTTATAGAAGAATTCCAATTAATAAATAAAGAAGAAATGAAAAAAGTAGAAAATCACCATTTAAACACTATGGTAATAATTACACCAATGGATGCTAAGTTTAGCAAGGGAAATTTGAGGAGAAACAGGATATTTGCATAATCTAAAAGTTTTCCCCCAAGATATCTATTCATTATAAGGGGGAAAATCCAACCTTTGTAGTGGAGAATCCCAGCAGACACCATCTTAACTAAGTGATCAAGATTAACATCACAAGCCATAAATCATATCATGTACCCTGATACAATACACTAAGATGGGCACATACACTTTTTGAACTAACAAAAACATATGACCTTAACCTAATCATTACAAACCATGGGGAAAACACCATTTGTGGGGCACTCTACAAGATACCTGACCAGGACTCTTCAGAGGTGTAAAGGTCATGAAATCAGGAAAAGAGTGAGCAATTGTCTTTGATGGGAAGAGATGAAGGAACTATGACAACTAAATGTGGGGTCTTAGATTGGTTTCTGAACTACAGAAAGAACATTACTATTAAAAAAAATGATGAAATTAGAAGGAAGTTAGTTGTTCAGTAAATAGTATTGTTTTGAGATTAATTTCTTGCTTTTGATTGTACTATGGTGCTTAGAATGGTGACATTAACAGAAGACTTAGAGAATCCTGTATTATATTTGTAGCTTTTCTGTAATTGTAAAATTATTTCAAAATAAGAAGTCTTTTCATGTACAAAAAAATAATGTTTCATAGAAGACAGACAGAAACTTTTATAAGCCAAAGAACTGCAATCATTTTCTTGTATGAAAACTTGGAGTGAGAGGTGCCAGGAGTGCACCAGGTGCTTTACAAACTTTATCATTTAGTGCTTACAACTAAAAGGGGATGGGTACACGACACCCAAGTTCCTGATGATGAAAAAGTACTCAAAAGTTAGGGAAAGTACTTAATAAGTTATTTATAAGTGAAAAATCCTATTTCCCAGAAAAAGTTCAAAATCGCTGGCAACACCATTCCCCCAAAGTAATGTACATCTTCCTGAAAGTGATGAGCCTAGAGATCTCACATGTGGGCATGGTGGTGGCGCCCGATTTTCTTGGCACGTCGCTCTGTGTTTCTTACTGATGCAAGAGGTACAGAATTTGGAGACAAAGGTTAAGGCCTTTGGTCCCACTCTGGAGTCTCCTCTCTGGGCCTTGGACATCGAAAGGAGGGAGCTAGGTGTGGGACCTCTGGAAACCACCTCCTGGTCTGGCTGACAGGAAGCTCCGGCCTCTTGCTCCAATCCTCCCCACTGTACTCATGAGCGTCGCGTCATCCCTTGCAGTGTCACCCACAGCGCACCTGGGTCACACTGGGTCACACTGGGTCACACACACCAATCACCCCAGCAGCGAAAAGGTGTGCGGTCGGGTCCCGGGACCCAGACGCGGGCGACCCTGGCTAGCTGGCGCCCACAGTGCGCCACGGGCAGGGTAGGCACCAGGAACTTCCACCCCACAGTTCCAGGAGCCATCCCGTTCGCCCAGTCGGCGGCCTCTCTACACCCGCTTCCACCAAAAAACGAAACCGGGTGAGGCTCCGCCACTTCTGGAAGCCGAGAGGAGCCCGCGCGGTGCTCACACTTCCAATCTAGTGTCCCGCTTCCCGCCAGATGTCTCGCCCGCGCTCAGGGTTGGTGCCCCGCCAACACAGCCTGTCGGGCCCGATGCCCCCGAGGAGGCCTCCCGAGAGCCCCTTACCTCCCGCCGGGGCGTTCGAGGCCGGTCGGTGCGCACGGCGCAGGCGCAGGCGCGGCGGGGCGGGGCGTCACCAGGGGCGGGGCCGGATGCGCCCCGCCCCCTTCGGTCCTTGGAGGCCGGCGGGGGGCTGGGTGGTGCGCGCGCGGTGAGTGCGAACTAGGGCACCGTTATGGACCACAACCTTAAAAAAAAAAAAAAAAAAGTGATCTTGCTTTACAAAGGTGGGTTTGTGACACTGGAGCCGGGAAGAGATGCACCAGCGTTTTTTAGGTCTCTTTGTGTGGTATGTGGTAAGACAGTTCACATCTGTATAGCTCTCTGCATTTTGCAGTTTTCCTGCATATTTTCCTCTGTCTTATCTAGAATTTTATTGATGGGCTGGCCTTGTGTTCTTGTTTTTTACACGTGTAGAAACGGAAACTCAGAAAGGTTGTGCCTTTTCTCCCGCCCCAAAGCCCTGTGAAGTGGACAAGGTAGGAGTGCTTATCTTAACTGCAACAGGCACAGAAGTGGAAGCTCAGACAAACTGGGATTTTCTCCAAAAACCAGTAAAGTGCTTAAGGCAACTGGCATTATTCCGGTTTTATAGGTAATGACTCTGAAGCTCAACAAAGAGTTTTAAGTGAGTCACCGCAGTTCAGCTCCTTGGTGACAGAGCTGTACCTCCCAGCTGGTTTTTCTAATTTCCTTCTCAAGTTATTCCAGTTAGACCAGTTGCTACCACAAGAACAAGCAGGTGGCTGATTTTGAAGCCCTGTGCAGGTCATTGGTCCTCCTCTCTGGATGGCCTAACTTCCAGACCCAGCCCTTTTAAAACTACGTATTTGTGAATATTCAGATAGCTTGCTTAGAATGTATCCATCCTAAGCCTTGTTTTCAGAAGTCTTAAGGATGTTCAAGCCACTTCTAAGGAAATTCAGTTCTTAAGGTCTTCTATTGGGATGGGAATGAGATAGAAATTGTGGACTACATATTAGGTGGCTAACAAAGTCTTGAAAAGCAATA
This sequence comes from Callospermophilus lateralis, assembly GCF_048772815.1. Lineage (NCBI taxonomy): Eukaryota > Metazoa > Chordata > Mammalia > Rodentia > Sciuridae > Callospermophilus > Callospermophilus lateralis. Next base: position 31,643,293 of record NC_135306.1, read on the forward strand.
GCTAAGATAAAGCACAAAATTTCCTAAGCAGTTCGAATATTCTTTGGGGTTATATTGAATACTGATGCTTATGTTGCAGTTAGCCCTAGGAATGACATGTTTATCAAATTTTAATTTTAAGGTGAAAATAGAAGTATTAAGCAATACCATGGCAAAATGTCTTTTAATGACCTTTTGGTGTAAAGGTCATTGGTGTTATTCTGAAATAGGATACCTCTAGTATAATAGGGAGATGTGGTACTCAAGGATTGTACATTTAAATCTGGCCTTCTAAATTGTTATATGTAGTTGCTATAAGGTAGGTGTGTCAGGTAGGATAATAGATGTTTTTAACCTAATAGTTGGTTAGCTTGTTTTACAGTCTTTAAATATTTGGACATATGGTTTGTTGACCTTTTTGTATATATATACTTTTGCCCTGGACCATGATATTGTTAGTGACAGGCCTGTTCTTCAAGATGTTTTCCTGAGATCCTAACTAAACTCAGTAATGCCAAACAAAACAAAACAATAAATATGCATTTGGGGAAGAAAACAAAAAAAATATTTTAAGTATTATGATTGCTTTTTTAGGAGGATCCGTGGGAATTAACAGAAACAAGTTCAATAAAATAGAGAAATAACTTTCCTAAATGATAATTGCTAATTTAAAAAATGTAGTGGAGAGGGCTGGAGATGTAACTCAGTGGTATAGTGCTTGCCTAACATGTGTGAGGCACCACATACAAATACATAAAATAAAGGTCCATTAACAACAACAAAAAAATTGTTTTTAAATGTAGTGGAGAAAAGATCACATTCAAAAATAACAAAATAAGGGCTGGGGATGTTACTCAGTGAGAGTGTTTGCCTAGCAAGTGTGGGGCCATCTCCAGCATGGGAAAAAAAAGTTTATGTTTAGAAGCAATATAGAACCTATTTGAGGAATTGAAAAGCTAGATGGAGGGATAGAGGCAAAGGAAGGAAATACAAAGTTGTGTGAGGAAAACATCTGGAGGGAAACTCCAAAAGCACATACTATAGTTGTTCCTATTTTACAGACTAGGAAATTGAGGCTTAACAAGAAATTTGCCGAAGGTCAAGGTCTCATATATTAGATGAATGAAGTAACCAAATATGCACTTTTAACCTTGTCTTTATATTTCCATTAAGGATACAAATGAAGACTCAAATATATGGAAAAACAATATATTTTTCCCCTGGTTAAAAAAAAAATCCCTCAATATTGTCAAGTTATCAGTTTCCCTGAAATTATTTTTAAATTTTAGCAAAATCCCCATCAAAATTTCATTATTATTTTTGTAATAAAACAGCTTTTAAAAATCCCAATTGATTTTACAACTATTATTCTCTTCTTGGAATGCCATTTTTGCTTACTTACCCCTACCTCTTCTTCCCCTCCACCCAACCCCCACCCCCCCATCCCCACCCCCACCCCCCCATCCCCACCCCCACCCCCGATTCAGAGTAAAGACTTTAGGACTCAACTTAAAAGTCGCTAGGTAGTTTCCCCCAACGTCTCAAGTCCAGGTTTAATACTCCCTCATATGCTAATATTATAATCAATGCATGACTTTAATAGTATTTGTCATACTTAGTAGAATTTCTTATCTTTGTGTCTGTCTCCTATTAGATTCTAAGTATTTTGAGGACAAATATATATTATTACTTAGAACTTAGCATAGTTTCCTGGTACAAATAGGAAAACTATATATTTACTACATGAATTAAGAAGTAATTTTTCTAATATTACAGAGCAAGTATATGGTGAACCTGATGTCAACTTTAAATTTGGCACAATGTTTAATTTTTTGAGTTCTTTCTATACTCTGGATATTAGGGCTCTATCTGAAGTGCGAGGAGTAAAAATTTGTTCCCAGGTTGTAGGCTCCCTATTTACCTCTGTTATTGTTTCTCTTGCTGAGAAAAAACTTTTTAGTTTAAGTAAGTCCCACTTGTTGATTCTAGTTATTAACTCTTGTGCTATGGGCGTCCTATTAAGGAATTTGGAGCCCGACCCCACAATATGTAGATCGGAGCCAACTTTTTCTTCTATCAGGTGCAGAGTCTCTGATTTGATATCAAGCTCTTTGATCCATTTTGAGTTAACTTTTGTGCATGGCGAGAGAAAGGGATTCAGTTTCATTTTGTTGCATATGGATTTCCAGTTTTCCCAGCACCATTTGTTGAAGATGCTATCCTTCCTCCACTGCATGCTTTTATCCCCTTTATCAAATATAAGAAAGTTGTAGTCTTGTGGGTTGGTTTCTGTGTCCTCTATTCTGTACCATTGGTCCACCCGCCTGTTTTGGTACCAGTACCATGCTGTTTTTGTTACTATTGCTCTGTAATATAGTTTGAAATCTGGTATCGCTATACCGCCTGATTCACACTTCCTGCTTAGAATTGCTTTTGCTATTCTGGGTCTTTTATTTTTCCATATGAATTTCATGATTGCTTTATCTATTTCTACAAGAAATGCCGTTGGGACTTTGATTGGCATTGCATTAAACCTATAGAAAACTTTGGGTAATATCGCCATTTTGATGATGTTAGTTCTTCCTATACATGAACAATTAAACAATAAGATAACAAATAACCCAATCAACAAATGGGCCAAAGACCTGAACAGACACTTCTCAGAGGAGGACATACAATCAATCAACAAGTACATGAAAAAATGCTCACCATCTCTAGCAGTCATAGAAATGCAAATCAAAACCACCCTAAGATACCATCTCACTCCAGTAAGATTAACAGCCATTATGAAGTCAACAACAAGTGCTGGCGAGGATGTGGGGAAAAGGGTACTCTTCTACATTGCTGGTGGGACTGCAAATTGGTGTGGCCAATTTGGAAAGCAGTATGGAGATTCCTGGGAAAGCTGGGAATGGATCCACCATTTGACCCAGCTATTGCCCTTCTTGGACTATTCCCTGAAGACCTTAAAAGAGCATACTACAGGGATATTGCCACATCGATGTTCATAGCAGCACAATTCACAGTAGCTAGACTGTGGAACCAACCCAGATGCCCTTCAATAGATGAATGGATTAAAAAAATGTGGCATTTATACACAATGGAGTATTACGCAGCACAAAAAATGACAAAATCATGGAATTTGCAGGGAAATGGATGGCATTAGAGCAGATTATGCTAAGTGAAGCTAGCCAATCCCTAAAAAACAAATGCCAAATGTCTTCTTTGATATAATGAGAGCAACTAAGAACAGAGCAGGGAGGAAGAGCAGGAGGAAAAGATTAACATTAAACAGAGACATGAGGTGGGAGGGAAAGGGAGAGAAAAGGGAAATTGCATGGAAATGGAAGGAGACCCTCATTGTTATACAAAATTACATATAAGAGGTTGTGAGGGGAAAGGGAAAAAAAAAACAAGGGAGAGAATTAAATTACAGCAGATGGGATAGAGAGAGAAGATGGGAGGGGAGGGGGGGATAGTAGAGGATAGGAAAAGTAGCAGAATACAACAGTTACTAATATGGCAGTATGTAAAAATGTGGATGCTCACCATCTCTAGCAGTCAGAGAAATGCACATGTAACCGATGTGATTCTGCAATCTGTATTTGGGGTAAAAATGGGAGTTCATAACCCACTTGAATCTAAAGTATGAAATATGTCAAGAGCTTTGTAATGTTTTGAACAACCAATAAAAATAAATAAATAAATAAATTTGGCATAATGATATGGATCTAATAAGTTATCCTCCCAGCCCATTCCTTTTCTGAGAACTGCTTTTATCTTCCAGATCTGAATGCCAACAGTTATGAGCCTCTGGTGATGATTTCACAAAAGCATGAACACAGGCCCCTGACCAAAGCAAATTGCTTCAGGAGCAGATGTGAAACTCAAACTAGAACAATAAAATCTCTCTCTTTCTCAGGTACTTGGTATTGGGAGTAAGAATCTAACGTTAGCTGGTTTCCTGAATAAAGATGGTGACAACTGAGTGCTTGGTGGCCATGTGTTAGTGTGGGTGCAATAATAGATACCATAGAAAGGGTCACATAAACAGCAAAAGTTTGTTCTGGAAACTAGACATACAAAGCCAGGGTCCCCAGCGTGGTTGGGTTCTGCTGAGGGCTCTCTTCCAGGTTGCAGACTACCAACTGTTCACTATATGCACACAGGGTGAAAAAAGAGGCCCAGAGAGCTCAACGGGGTCTCTTTTATGAGGGTACGAGTCCTGCTTAACACCCACAATACCTAAATACTTCTCAAAGGCCCCACTTCTTAATACTATCACATTAGGAAGTGAGGATTCAAATATATGAATTTGGGGAGAAGCCATAAAGAATCAGTCCATAGCACCATGTTTTTGACTCTATAAATCAGGGAAGATATGTTGTTTATAGATAAATTTGTAAGTATCGAGAGGTAAATATATGTATATCCTAGGCAATAATTTTTTTATTGTAGGTCATGTTCAATTAAAGCCACTACCTTCACTAGTTCTCTAGCCATGAATTATTAAAATATCTAGTGCACTTCTGAACATATTCTATTTCTTTGTGCATTTTAGCACTCCACTATCAGGTCAACCAAGACAGAGGAAAGTTAAAGTGATAATAGCAGTTATGTTTGGGGTTAAATTAGCATGGGATGCTTTCTAAGATACTGGAAATGTTCTATGTATTGATCTGGTATGATTGCATATGAGAAAATCCATCAAGCTGCACACTAAAGATATGTGTACTTCATGTAGGTTTACCTTAATTTAAAAAAAAGGAAAATAAAGAACTATTTAAATCAATTTTTGATTTAAAACAAAATCTTTAGTAATCAAGGAATATATACTTCCTTAATATTGTTTCTATTACCTCTCTTTGAACGGTTGTAAAATAGCAGCAGTAATCCTTATCCTTTTTAAAGACCTTGACCGCTTTGAAAACATAATAAAAATCCAAAGAAGAAAAAAACAAGGAGAGGAGGATGCTTAGAAGCAACAAAAAAGAAACAAGAGTTTGGAGTACTTTAAAATTTCTGGTTCTAGTTCACTGCTGAGGCTTAGCTGCATCTCTACATTTAGGTCTTGTTATACTCCCCAAATCTTCTAAAAACCACCCCTCTTTGTTCCTTAATAGTTTTAGCTAACTCATATGAACTACTATTTTTTAAAATATATTCTTAAACTTTATTTTATTTATTTATTTATATGGTGCTGAGGATCAAACCCAGTGCCTCACCTGTGCTAGGCAAACACTCTACCACTGAGCTATAGCCCCAGCCCCTGAACTATTTTTTTTTAACACAATACCTTTATTTTATTTGTTTAACTTTATGTGGTGCCAAGGATCGAACCCAGAGCCTCACCATACTAGGCAAGTGCTCTACCACTGAGCCACAACCCTGGCCCCTGAACTGCTATTTTCCATCAAGAGAGTTTTAACAATTGTAGTTACAAAATCCTATTTGTTTTTACTATCTGATGAAACCATTTTAAAGTGGCATAGAACGTATTCACTGACTTTATTATTTAAACTTCCCTGCTATCTGTTTTATTGTCCTCTGTCACCACAGAGACACAAGTATACGCGCGCGCACAAACACACCCCATCACCAAACGGTCTGTTCATATATGTTAAGATTATAAAGACTTTATATCAAACTGGAAGGAGTAAATATTGCAGGGAAACAGCAACACTAGGATTTTCCACTTATCTCTCAATCATATGTAAGAATTTAATAATAATTTTGCATTTATAATAGCTTTTGTGACCAGACATCTAGCTGTAAACTGATTCCCTTTTTTCCTCTTTCTATCCCCTTGTTAGTATATCAGTTAGCTTAACTATTCTCAAAACTTAGTGTGCCTAAGAATTATTGCATAAGGTAGAATTTATAAAGTTATGCTTAATGGATATTACAGGCAACTGAAAGATCTTTCAAAGAAAAATTAACTATGCAATTTTTGCTTTATTCACCAATTTTAATTCCTCATATCCACAATCATTACCAATCCAACTCACCTTCAAAGATGCAATTTTACTTTAAACTGCATTTACAATTAGAACACAGTAAACATACTTCATATTAAGATTATACTGAGGGGCTGGGGATGTGGCTCAAGCGGTAGCGCGCTCGCCTGGTATGTGTGCGGCCCAGGTTCGATCCTCAGCACCACATACAAACAAAGATGTTGTGTTAGCCGAAAACAAACAAATAAAATAAAATAAAATAAAAAAGATTATACTGAATGTTATTTAAACCTTAGCAATTAAAATCCATCTTGGAATTTGTAGTACCTTAATCATTATCACAAATATCAATGTTACAGATATATGTATAGATATACAAGTTAATAAGAAATCACATGAGCTGAATTCTTTCTCTCACCAATTATTCTCCTTCAAATATTCTTTGTTCTATCCAGATTGAGTCTCAGTGTTCTATTATTATTATTATTAATTTTAATTTTTCCACATTTTATTGGTGCATTGTAGTCATATATATCAATGAGCTTTATTATTATATATTCATATATGCACACAATATAATGATATAATTTGGTTAGTATCATTCCCCAGCATTTCCCCCCCTCCCTCCTTGTTTCCTATCCCTTTCAGTATTTTTTTGTCTCAATCTTTTCCCCAGTTGTACCCTGTGCCTTCCACCTGGAATATTCTCTGTCAATTGTCCCTCCCTCTTTGCATGTCCAAATCCTCTTCATCTGTCTATGTCAGTCCCAAATGTTTCCCTTTGTAACATTTCTAGGATTTCTAGATTTAATATCTCCTTCCTCCAAATAACTTATGATGTCAACTTTTCTTGACACATTACTGCCTATATTTTATTACAGTAATTTAGTGTATGTCTTATTATCACTCCAGTGCTTTTCAACCTTTCAACTGTCTGTTTGAAGTAATCATAGTAACAATATATTGGCTGATCATTGTATATGGATAACTAAAATGAATGGCAGCAATGTTTTTAAGGAATGGGAGGGAGGAATTGGAATACTTTGTTAGAAGGTACCTACACTGTGATATGGTGTTATTTGAAAGTGGACTTTGATTAATTGTAAATATATGTCGTAAGTAGAGAAATTACTAAAACAATTCCAAAAACAAGAATAAGTCAGAGAATATAGAAAAGGATGGGAAATAAAAAGAAACAAAACCAGGTGCAATCAATAGAAAATACTAGGAACATGTTACATATTAAATCAGATACATCAAAAATCACTTTAAATATGAATTGTCTATACCACTTTGGGGTCAGTTTGATTGTCAGAGTAGATTAAAAAAAAGAAAAAAAAGCTAATTATGTGTTGTTTACAAGAAGCCCATTTTCAATATAAAGACACAGATAGGTAAGAAGTACTGGAATGGAGAAAAAAATACCATTTTGTATTCATTGTTTATGGCTGCCATAACAAAGTACCACAGTCTAAGTGGCTTAAAAAGCAGAAATCTGTCTTCTCAGTCTGAAGGCTAGAAGTCTGAGATCAAGGGGCCACAGGATTGGTTTTTAATTTAATTTATTTTTTCTGAAGTCATTGAGAGAAGGATATGTTCCAAATCTCTGCCCTTAGCTTGCAGAGAGTCTCCACACTATCTTCTCTCTGTACATGTCCGTGTCCAGATTTCCTCTTCTTATAAGGGCACCATTCATAGTGGATGAGAACCCACCCTAATGACCTCATTTTAATTTAATTACTTCTTTAAAGACCCAATCTCTAAATACAGTCACATTCTAGGGGTACTGGGGGTTGGGACTTCACATGAATTTTTGAGACAGTCACAATTCAGCCCAGAATACATGCTAAGACTACTCAAAGAAAGCCGAAAAAGCAATAACGATTTCAGACAAAGCAGACTTCAGAACAGGGAAAACGATCAGGGACCAAGAAGAGCACATTATCTAATGGTAAAGGGCTCAATTATCTGGGCAAACATAACAATCCCTTAATGTATACACCAGTACCTAACAACAGAGGCAAAAACTGAAAGAACTGAGAGGAGAAAGAGAGCCTCTTACAGATAGAGCATGGGGGCAACAGAGCAAAAATTAAGTTCATGTAACGTGCCATTTCTTCCAGGGGCAGCAGGATTGTTACAGAAGAACCAAGTGACGATAACAAAGGGCAAAATTATTTCTGAGATACCAAATATTTCTGGGTTCCTGTTGGAGAAGCTGCCGGAGCTCTCTTTTACAGGATTATAGAATCTATCCTAAGTCTTTTGATAACCGACACTCTCACCAGTAAACCTTTTAATCCCCCAACTAGTGGAATACATTTAAAGAATTGGAAATCAACAAAATCCACAAAGAGCCCCACCTCCCCTCTTCACAGCCCAGCAAGCCCCAAATCCCATTGTCAGACTCCTTAGGGGATTCCCCCCCCCCCCCCCCGCCCTTTCCTGGGCTTCAATGGTTTGAGAAGCTTTTTGAGTGATATTTATATTTCTTCTAGCCAAAGACACATTAACTTTAATGTTTCCTTGGCAAATTATTACTAAAGAAAGAAACGTTGGTGCTTGTTCCATGGAAATAAATTGATAGGTTCGGCAACTGTCACTTTGCTTATATAAGTGAACAGTGCAGAACGCAATGTTTTGAACCTGAGCAAATGGTTTTAAATATGGAAAAAATGTCCTGAATCCTGGTACTTAAACATTAAAGGGTATAATTGGTAAGTTTGAGCTTTTCCAACGTCTGGTAAATGCTTTGTAATTTATTCAATCAGCTGATGCCCCTGGCATGCCAGCCTCTGTGCTGAGTCCCGGTGATTAATAAAAGTTTACAACAATCCTGTTCCTGTCCTCTAGGGGCTCACAATCTGGAGGGAAAGACAGACATGTTAATAAATACAATTTAATTAACAAGTGCTACATTAGCTATCCCTGAACAAATGCGATAGGAAGAATCACAGACCTGGTGAACTAAGAGTTTATTCAGTATGTAGGAATTAACAGAGGAAGGAGGGAGAAGCATTCTGAACAGAGACACATATTTAGAAGGTACCAAAAAAAATAAAATAAAATAAAATAAAATAGCAGTGATATATTCAGAAACCCCAGAGTAGAGGGAGCAGCAAGAGGGGCTCCCAGACTCTTAAACTCTGCTTGACATAGTAAGAATAATTGAAGTGGCCAGTTGGTGTGCCTTTCTTCCTGATGGTGTAAACAGAGAGAAGGTCGCCAGGAGACAGGAACTACCCCAGATGTCTTCATCAAGGTCCATATAGATCACGTGGACACTTGTTCATAACTGGTCATGGCACTATTTATTTTCAAACAGTTGTGGTGGTGTCTTCCACAAAGACAAACATTATACAGATTATCTGACTTACATGACTTACTTAGCTGCTAGTTTTTTGTGGAGGCTTCTGAGGCACTTCACCAAATTTTAATTTTAATTTCGAGCCTTGTAGGCCACCATTTTCTGAGTCAAGTTCCTGTGACACTTCAATGTCCCACCCACCCTTTTGCTTCTCTGGCTTTGTTTTGTCTATTCCTTTCTTTGGAATCCTTCTCCCTCTTTTCCCATTGATTAAAATGTTATTCTCTGAAGACCCACCTCAAGTCTTTTATTTCCTCAAAACTTTTCTTTATCCTGCAGCTGTTTCCAGAGGGCTTTCACTTAATTTTGCTCTGTATGACAGTCACTTCTATAGCTTTCTTTCTTTCTTTCTTTTTCCCCTGTGGTGCTGGGCATTGAACCCAGGGCCTTGTGCATTGCAAGACAAGCACTCTACCAATTAAGCTATGTCCCCAGCCTACAACCCTCTTTCTAACCAGAGCAGAAACTTGGTGAGGGCAGGGACTTTGTCTGACTTAGTGTTCCCAGAACTTTATACATGGCCTAGATTGTGGCACTTGATAAATATCTGTTTTCAGTGACATATTTGTCTCATGGTCTTTGTGATCTCATTGGCGTCTTCTTCAGTTTCACAACTAAGTTCCTCCAGCTGGGCAAACATTCTGAAGGTCGGGCTGTCACTGGGACTGAGATCAGAGGAAGAATAAGAGAAATACTAAGACATAGATTCTCAACCCTTTCCCCGTGGGAATGGAACAAAGTCACAGCACACAAAGTCATTTGGAGACCTTTGAAAGGTATAGTTGCCTAGGCTTCACCTTCCCATACCCTGATTTATTGGGTCTGAAATGGAAATGAACTGTATATGTTGGCTTTCCAGCATTGCAACAAATACCTGAGACAATCAACTTATATAATAAAAGGTTTACTTTGACTTACAGTTTGGGAAGTTTCGGCCCATAGACAGTTGGCCCCCTTGTTTTGGGGCCAGTGGCAAGGCAACATATCATGGCAGGAAGCATGTGAAGTAGCAAAACTGTTCACCTTATGATGGGAAAGCAAAAGAGATAAAGAGGAAGAGCCCAGGGTTCCACAATCCCCTTTGAGGCCATGCCCCCAGTGACCCACAAGGCCACACTTCTTAAAGTGCTACTTCCCAGTAGTGCCACTCTTAAGGAACAAATCTTTAATATGCGGGCCTTCAGAGGACATTCTAAATCCAAACTATAGTGCCAACCATCAATTTTTTAAAGTTCTCTAGATAACTCTAAAGAGCAGTTTTGACAACTCCAGCTTAAAAGACAGATGAGAAATAACCAGGCCCTGTATTATAATGTAGAATAATATTTAATTCACTTTTCTCAAAAGGCCATGCTTTCCCCAGAAAAACAGCTAAAAGAATGAAGGCCACACCATCGGGATGAAATGGACTTTTTCCTGGAGAAATCTTTGCTATCAGGGGCCTGAGGTGCACTGTGGGAAGTCTCACACAATTGGCACAATACTCACCTACATGTTCCCACTCAGTGTGTCTGAAGAATCCTCGTTCTTTCCCTCACAGGCATCTTTAAAATGAAGTTACAGGAAGCCATAAAATGAATTCGAATTAAAACATCAAAAACCGAGTCATTAAATGAGCTATGAAGGCTCAAGAATTTCCTTGAGGGTCTCCAACACTGATGTTGCTATGATTTGGATATAGTTTGTCCCTTCAAAAAACTCATGTTGAGAGGTCAGGCCCAGCAACCCGCGGAGGAGCACAGCTGCCCCACGCGCCTACAAGGTAGGCGGAACCGTGACCACTGACAGAACAGACCCAGCGGCCTGCCAGACATATCGCCCCTGTTGGGGGAGGAGCAGAGCCGGGGCGCCTGCAAGGTAGGTGAACCTGCGACCCAGCAGCAGAACAGGCCCAGCGGCTTGCAGAGGGTCAGAGCCGCCTCCCACGCCTGCAAGGTAGGCGGACCGGGGACCACCGAAAGAACAGGCCCAGCAGCCCGACATTGCCCCGGTTGGGGGAGGGGCAGAGCCGCCACTAGCACCTGCAAGGTAGACAGACCTGCAACCCACAGACAGAACAGACCCAGTGGCCCGCAGAGAGGTTGAACCGCCCCCCCGCCCCCCCCACCCCATACATAGACTGAAGGTGAAAGGTTGGGAAAAATCATATCACTCATATGGACTTCGGAAACAAGCAGGAGTGTCCATACTCATATCAACTAAAATAGATTTCAAGCCAAAGTTAATCAAAAGGGTTAAAGAGGGACACTACATACTGCTCAAGGGAACCATACACCAACAAGACATAATAATCATAAATATATATGCCCCAAACAATGGTGCAGCTATGTTCATCAAACAAACTCTTCTCAAGTTCAAGAGTCTAATAGACCACCATACAATAATCATGGGAGACTTCAACACACCTCTCTCACCACTGGACAGATCTTCCAAACAAAAGTTGAATAAGGAAACTATAGAACTCAATAACATAATTAATAACCTAGAATTAATTGACATATATAGAATATACCACCCAACATCAAGCAGTTACACTTTTTTCTCAGCAGCACATGGATCCTTCTCAAAAATAGACCATATATTATGTCACAGGGCAACTCTTAGACAATATAAAGGAGTAGAGATAATACCATGCATCTTATCTGATCATAATGGAATAAAACTGAAAATCAACGATAAAAGAAGTAAGGAAAAATCATGCATCACTTGGAGAATGAACAATAGGTTACTGAATGATCAATGGGTTATAGAAGACATCAAGGAGGAAATTAAAAAATTCTTAGAGATAAATGAAAACACAGACACAACCTATCGGAATCTATAGGACACATTGAAAGCAGTTCTAAGAGGAAAATTCATTGCCTGGAGTTCATTCCTTAAAAAAAGAAAAAACCAACAAATAAATGATCTAATACGTCATCTCAAAATCCTAGAAAAAGAAGAGCAAAACAACAGCAAAAGAAGTAGAAGGCAAGAAATAATTAAAATCAGAGCTGAAATTAATGAAATTGAAACAAAAGAAACAATTGAAAAAATTGACAAAACTAAAAGTTGGTTCTTTGAAAAAATAAATAAAATTGACAGACCCTTAGCCATGCTAACGAAGAGAAGAAGAGAGAGAACTCAAATTACTAGCATACAGGATGAAAAAGGCAACATCACAACAGACACTTCAGAAATACAGAAGATAATCAGAAATTATTTTGAATCCTTATACTCCAATAAAGTAGAAGATAGTGAAGGCATCGATAAATTTCTTAAGTCATATGATCTGCCCAGATTGAGTCAGGGGGATATTGACAACCTAAACAGACCAATATCAATTGAGGAAATAGAAGAAACCATCAAAAGACTACCAACTAAGAAAAGCCCAGGACCGGATGGGTATACAGCAGAGTTTTACAAAACCTTTAAAGAGGAACTAATACCAATACTTTTCAAGCTATTTCAGGAAATAGAAAAAGAGGGAGAACTTCCAAATTCATTCTACGAGGCCAACATCACCCTGATTCCTAAACCAAAGACACTTCAAAGAAAGAAAACTACAGACCAATATCTCTAATGAACCTAGATGCAAAAATCCTCAATAAAATTCTGGCGAATCGGATACAAAAACATATCAAAAAAATTGTGCACCATGATCAGGTAGGATTTATCCCTGGGATGCAAGGATGGTTCAATATACGGAAATCAATAAATGTTATTCACCACATCAATAGGCTTAAAAATAAGAACCATATGATCATCTCGATAGATGTAGAAAAAGCATTCGACAAAGTACAGCATCCCTTTATGTTCAAAACTCTAGAAAAACTAGGGATAACAGGAACATACCTCAATATTGTAAAAGCAATCTATGCTAAGCCTCAGGCTAGCATCATTCTGAATGGAGAAAAACTGAAGGCATTCCCTCTAAAATCTGGAACAAGACAAGGATGCCCTCTCTCACCCCTTCTGTTCAACATAGTTCTCGAATCACTGGCCAGAGCAATTAAACAGACGAAAGAAATTAAAGGCATAAAAATAGGAAAAGAAGAACTCAAATTATCACTATTTGCAGATGACATGATTCTATACCTAGCAGACCCAAAAGGGTCTACAAAGAAACTATTAGAGCTAATAAATGAATTCAGCAAAGTGGCAGGATATAAAATCAACACGCATAAATCAAAGGCATTCCTGTATATCAGCAACAAATCCTCTGAAATGGAAATGAGGACAACCACTCCATTCACAATATCCTCAAAAAAAATAAAATACTTGGGAATCAACCTAACAAAAGAGGTGAAAGACTTATACAATGAAAACTACAGAACCCTAAAGAGAGAAATAGAAGAAGATCTTAGAAGATGGAAAAATATACCCTGTTCATGGATAGGTAGAACTAACATCATCAAAATGGCGATATTACCAAAAGTTCTCTATAGGTTTAATGCAATGCCAATCAAAATCCCAACGGCATTTCTTGTAGAAATAGAGAAAGCAATCATGAAATTCATATGGAAAAATAAAAGACCCAGAATAGCAAAAACAATGCTAAGCAGGAAGTGTGAATCAGGCAGTATAGCGATACCAGACTTCAAACTATACTACAGAGCAATAGTAACAAAAACAGCATGGTACTGGTACCAAAACAGGCGGGTGGGCCAATGGTACAGAATAGAGGACACAGAAACCAATCCACAAAACTACAACTATCTTATATTTGATAAAGGGGCTAAAAGCATGCAATGGAGGAAGGATAGCATCTTCAACAAATGGTGCTGGGAAAACTGGAAATCCATATGCAACAAAATGAAACTGAATCCCTTTCTCTCGCCATGCACAAGAGTTAAACTCAAAGTGGATCAGGAACTTGATATCAAGTCAGAGACACAGCGTCTGATAGAAGAAAAAGTTGGCTACGATCTACATACTGTGGGGTCGGGCTCCAAATTCCTCAATAGGACACCCATAGCACAACAGTTAATAACTAGAATCAACAAATGGGACATACTCAAACTAAAAATTTTTTTCTCAGCAAAAGAATAAGAGAGGTAAATAGGGAGCCTACATCCTGGGAACAAATCTTTACTCCTCACACTTCAGACAGAGCCCTAATATCCAGAATATACAAAGAACTCAAAAAATTAGACAATAAGATAACAAATAACCCAATCAACAAATGGGCCAAGGACTTGAACAGACATTTCTCAGAGGAGGACATACAATCAATCAACAAGTACATGAAAAAATGCTCACCATCTCTAGCAGTCAGAGAAATGCAAATCAAAACCACCCTAAGATACCATCTCACTCCAGTAAGATTGGCAGCCATTAGAAAGTCAAACAACAACAAGTGCTGGCGAGGATGTGGGGAAAAGGGTTCACTTGTACATTGCTGGTGGGACTGCAAATTGGTGCAGCCAATTTGGAAAGCAGTATGGAGATTCCTTGGAAAGCTGGAAATGGAACCACCATTTGACCCAGCTATTCCCCTTCTCGGTCTATTCCCTAAAGACCTAAAAAGAGCATACTACAGGGACACTGCTACATCCATGTTCATAGCAGCACAATTCACAATAGCAAGACTGTGGAACCAACCTAGATGCCCTTCAATAGACGAATGGATAAAGAAAATGTGGATTTATACACAATGGAGTATTACTCTGCATTAAAAATGACAAAATCATAGAATTTGCAGGGAAATGGATGGCATTAGAGCAGATTATGCTAAGTGAAGCTAGCCAATCCCTTAAAAACAAATGCCAAATGTCTTCTTTGATATAAGGAGAGTAACTAAGATCAGAGTAGGGATGAAGAGCATGAGAAAAAGACTAACATTAAACAGGGATGAGAGGTGGGAGGGAAAGGGAGAGAGAAGGGAAATTGCATGGAAATGGAAGGAGACCCTCAGGGGTATACAAAATTACATACAAGAGGAAGTGAGGGGAAAGGGAAAAAATATAAGGGGGAGAAATGAATTACAGTAGGTGGGGTAGAGAGAGAAGAGGGGAGGGGAGGGGGGGAGGGGGATGGTAGAGGATAGGAAAGGCAGCAGAATACAACAGACACTAGTATGGCAATATGTAAATCAATGGAGGTGCAACTGATGTGATTCTGCAATCTGTATACGGGGTAAAAATGGGAGTTCATATCCCACTTGAATCAAAGTGTGAAATATGATATATCAAGAACTATGTAATGTTTTGAACAACCAACAATAAAAATTAATTAAAAAAAGAAAGAATTAAAAAAAAAAAAAAACTCATGTTGAAATTTAATCCCCATCTTGAGGTGGGAAGTGGGTGGGAACTTAATCCAACTATGATGTTTAGAGATGAGACCTGCAAAAAGTGATTAGGATTAGATAGTCATTAGGGTGGAGCCCCCAGGATTGAATACCCATGGCTTTATAAGAAAAGACAGACAAGAAGACATACACATGCCTGCTCCTTGTCTGTCTGCATGGGATGCTATGTGCTGCCTTGGGGCTATTCCAGCAAGAAGACAATCACTGGATGTGGCCCTTCAACCTTGAACCAGAACCGTGAGCCAAAAGAAGCCTTTTTTTTTTATGTCTTATACAGTCTGTGGTATTGTGTTATTAGCAAAAGAAAATGGACGAAGACAGATGTCCCCTCAGGCACTCATTCGGTAAAATAGGAAGATAGAGCCAGCCATGGTGGGGAGGACCCCACATTTCACAACTCCAACAGCACCATGCCCATTGTGTTCCACGTGAAGAGTGCCATCTGGAATTATGTAATGCTGTACCTTGGCAAAAAGGTCTTATGATCTTCAGACCTGGGAGATTCCTGGCAGTGGCCTCCACCTTGACTCTTTCTCCCAACCTCCTTCTGGCCGAGAACTGTCACTGAGCCTAATTGAGGAATGAAGTCTCCTTACCAAACAATTCTCTGCAGGAGTCTTTCCCAACCTGATGAGGCCTTCATCAGAAATTCCCCTGGCAGTTCTTGTCAACACATCCTTGATTCACCGGATGGACTCCAGGCAGAGGATATTACCTTCATGTGGACCTTCTCTCTGTTTACACCGTAACTGGGTCACTGCAGCAGCATTCCAACAAGGATGTCAGCGCTTCCTCAACGTTACCAGCCTTTTCTCTTTCATCGTTAGTCAAGGTCAGGTCCACAGGAAGGAAAATACACATTTGATTTCCAGATTGTTTTGGGTTGTGTGCATATGTCAAATTTAATGATCTAAAGGCAAAGGAGAGATAAAATGAAGCAGTATTATCTACCAAAAAAAAAAAAAAAAAAGTCTCCTAGCACTTGCCAAAAAGCTCACGCCTCAAAAATGTTACTTCCCATTTTTCCATTAAGTGTGGTGGTGGTGGTGGGTGGAGAGATCTATTGAGTGGCTCTCAATTTTTTATATTTTTTGGAGAATATGAAGAGAACAGCAGGGTCCTCAAGGTGAGGAGAGGACTATTATTTTTCTCCCAATGAAATTGTGCTGAGAATAAAAACAAAATATAACATGAGAAGGTGTTTACGTAAAACATGCATTTATTATCATAAGAGATGAACAAATTGAAATCCATGAGGGTTTAAAGGAGAGAAAGAGACCACATTCCATCTTGGAAAACAGGCAGAAATGGCATCTCCCTGTTAATAAGGATGTGGCCTGTGTAAGACTTGGCTTCTGCATTGAGGAGCTTGACCATAATTCCTGTTTTGACAGCAGGGGAAGTTAGTTTTAAGGATAGAATAAGATTTGGGTGTCCACTTTGTGCACTGTAGAATACTCGATAAATGCAAAGTGATTTATTGTAGCCGATATTGGTGATGAAGATATCATTGTTCTTATCACTGCTATTGGTTTTGAAGAAATTGGCTTTTAATGGGTAGAGCTGACAGGGAAAGGCTTTACAGGCAGAGAGATGAAGACTGGCAGCAATGAGGACTGGAGAGGTTTCTGCCAGCTTTCCTGGCTAAGAGAACTTCTAATTCAATTGTCTTGGAGTGTTTGCTGATACCTACTCTGTCACTGGTCCTGCGATGATACTGGAAACATAAGACTGAATCAGAAATAATATCTATCTTCAGGGAGCTCATCTCCATTTGTTTTGAGGAAGGCTTCAAGATTCAAATCAAGAAGTTTGTAGTTAATTTATGGGCAACAGAAAGTCACTGAGGTTGTTACAGCAGAGAAGTGACACAGTCCAAGGTGCACTCTAGGTCCTTCTGTCAAAATACCAAATTTCAGCTTATTTGCCCCAGGAAGTATTTTAAGTTAGCAGATGATTGAACTCCTCAATTCTCTGTCTTCAAAAGCCCAGGATGTCGTACCCTTCACAATAGACTTTTTTTAAAAACTTATAAATCATAGAACTGATTTTTTCCTTCTTTTAGAAAGCTTGAGCCAAATTTAACAAGTGTATAAGACTTCAAAATATTTGAATGTGAGTCCTCCCTCAGTCCTGGCTTATTTTTTCCATATTTACTTTCTTTTTACTCATTCTTCTGCTTTTATGAAATCTTGCTGAATTACGTGTAGTTTTGTAGAACACTTTTAATTCATTCTATAATAAGTAAATTAAAACTAGATAAATTTTTTTTTGTTTTTTAAAATTTCTTATCTGATCCACTTTTGTTGAACATTATTTGAAATGTCCCCAGGGTAAATTTGCATGAATGAAATATATTGGGAAAATAATGTTACAGATGTTACTTTCTGGCATGATTGCTGTCTCCCAACTTTTAAAAATTGGTTAATGTACTGTACAACATACCACTTGCACAGAATGTGAAATCTACCGGTAACTGAATATTTTTGCATTTAAAGTTTGAATTTTGTTTTCAAAGGAACTTAAGAAAAGATGCAAACTGAAAAATACCTGAATCTTTGTTCCCATGTATTTTAAAAATTCTCTTTAATTCAAATAAAAAAATATAAGAGTTATAGACTACTGGAACATGAGAAGATAAAATCTGTTATCTGATTTTTAAAAATATACATATGAAAGTGCATTCGAGATGGAATAAAATCTGTTCTTATAGTAAAAGGTATTTATCATGCTTAGGCTACATTGCTAGACCTGAAGAAAGAAAGGTATTGAAAAAATTCTGTATATATATATTCCCACACTCAATCCACCTTATCATTTTTAACTTGCACTGAAAAGCAAGATAATGTTTAAGAATTTGAAAATATTAAGGACATTTTTTTTCCATTAAAAAACCCCTTCCTTAGAGATGGTTTTCAGGGCCAATTTACAAGATCCACAACTAAGTCAGTTCCCTTGGTTCATGTGTGTACCCTCAAACTTCGCCTTTCTTTCCTCACCTTCTCATTTAATTGACCAGATGATCAAAGTTCATCTTTTTTTTTTTTTTTTTGGTTTTGTTTTAAGGCCTGGACAGTTTCTGAAAAAAGTTAAAAATCCATTCTCCAAAGGGCAATGATTTTATACCTGTGGAAAAGAAGTAAACTTCAGAAGAAAATTCTGAAAGGAGAATTTAGAGATGCTCCAAAGAAAGATAATAAAATCTTACTAAAACTAAAAGATTGCCTTCAGATTCTTCTGCAGGAAGGACTCAGAATTTTATCCAGATTTAATGAATAAGTATTTGCTGCTATATGAACTGATTTGGAACATAGAAAGAAAATATAGTACCAGCCAGCTGATTTTGTGACAGCCATACATTGAAATATCTGTATCTGATCTCAAATCTGATAAACCAATAAATAAATTGGTTGGCTGACAGACCAACCCAGAACACAGATGGTAAGCTGGCGTGATTGCTGCATTGGTAGTGAACTCTGTTGCTTCATGGGATCACTGGAGTCTTTTCTGGACTCAATAATCTGCCCAAACTTTTCCAGATATGTACCTTACACTCATTTTCCTATCCTTTTAGATTGGAATAATTTCTCTATTTATAAAATCAGAGAATTTGCTTGTTTCTAGTGTTCAAGCACTTGATCTCATCTCTACAATGTCTTCAAATGTCTCAGAGGATGATCAACCATTTCTTGCACATTGTTGGGTAATTTACCTAGGTCTAGAGACATGAAGTCATGCAAAGTACTTATTCTTTCCTTGCCTTCGTCTATCTTGAGACACAGTTTTCTACTCTTGTGGTTTGTCTGACCCTTGTGAGTTCCTATTATGTTTCCATGTGCACCAGAAGAAAATGGAAATCAAGTTGAAATCGAGTATAAAATGTCAAAGCTAGAAAAGCTATTAGATCAAGTCTAGATAAAGAAACGAGAGCGATTTAATCTGTCTTGTTCTTGTGGTACAGTGGGCTATATCTAAGATAAAGCTACCAAACACTTGAATTCTGTACTAATGCTCCTTGATCTGAGTTTATGCTTATGTGAAGCTGTCGACTTTTTTAAAAAAAAAATTTTTTTTAATATATATTTTTTAGTTTTCGGCGGGCACAACATCTTTGTTTGTATGTGGTGCTGGGGATCGAACCTGGGCCGCACGCATGCCAGGCGAGCGCGCTACCACTTGCGCCACATCCCCAGCCCAGCTGTAGACTTTTGATAATAATTGTCTGTGTAGATCTGTCTATAGATGACAAATATATCTACCAAAGGATCCATGTCCCTGGTTATAAGTTAATAAATGAGCTTCCTGATTTATACATCAGAACTTGTTAGTGATGTCCATCAGAGAGAGAGAGAGAGAGAGAGACCTCTTAACATGTGGCTGAATCAGGCTTCTGAGGTGTAGCCCCTGATGATCACACCAAGGCCACTTTTGGGGCCTCTCAGTACTCAAAAACCCTTCTCCAGAAGCTACCTTGACTCCATCTTGTTTGCTAGTTGTCCACAGACACCTGTTCTGTGAAGACAGTCCACCTCTTGGTTTGCAAGGCCAGGCATAAACACAGCTACTTCTCAAGAGGTGGTTACTGACCACAATAGATCTTTTCTTCCTAAGAGCAAAAGCTGGAATTCTTCCACCTGTTAACACCTGTAAATCTTCTGAAAGGCTCCATGAACAAAGACTGCTGTTTCTCTAGGCGTATGACATGAAAATCCATTTTTACAGCCATACAGTGAAATATGCAGCTGTGTGGAAAGCTCCTGGAATAAAGAAAGATTACAATAGCCTCCTTTCCAAACCTTTTAAGGATTCTTCAAATGATGGTGTCTAATTTGAAGGTTTGATACATGTTCCAAGGACTAAATCCTGGACTTTTATAAGAACTAAGAAAAAGGATTTAAAATGCCTAAAAGCTCTATACTTGTTTTTAAAGATGCTTGCAAAATATAATTATTGAAAAATACTATTTGGAACTGTGTCATGATTAAGGAAACATCTAAAATAAAGTTGGTTGGCAATTTTGAGTTACTTTCCAACTGAAAAATCTGTTTAATGGACTTTAAAATGATTTTGTATTTGTGTTTAAAAACTATGCGTCTCTATCCAGGTTGACAGCTTAAGTACTAAGCTCTGGCCAGATAAAAATCTAAGTGACTAAGGCAGTGCTTCTTAAATAAGAGCAAATTGGACCTGCCATTCCAAATCACTACCATCTCTCCCAGCAAGACCATATTAGCACTCACACTCTCTTCTGATGAGGGAGTCACCTCAAGCTTGCAAACAGCAAGTTTGGGTCACCCAGCAAGTACAGGGAAACCCAGAGAAGTTTCCAAGCACTCAGCCTGCTTATAAAAAAAAAAAAAAAAAAAAAAAAAAAAAAGTGGAATGAAGAATTTTGCACAGCTTACATGTTCAACTCTTGGATGCATTTAAGAAAACAACACGAGCCTAGTTCCTTCTCTGTCTCTGGGCCAGCTCAAAACAACCACACACAGGGCCTCACTGACCTGGAAGGGTGAGTCATTATTGTGTTTCTTACCTGTTCTTGCTTTATTTACCTCTCTCCTCTGACCCCTTTGGCTACCTGACTTTGATTCTGCTCCCAGCACTTTGGAATTGGTGTTTGAACTTGATCTCTATTCCTTTAGATCCTAGGTTTTCCTAACACATTCTATTTAGGTATTTGCTGCTGGCTGTCTATGACCTGAGCTACCATTGTTCTTGCTCTTCTGAACCTCACTTCCAGAACCATTCATTTCTAGCTGACTTTTCTTTTTGCAAGAGTGTGTGAGAGTGTAGGGCAGGGTGGTGGTGAAAGGGAAAGGACAAGTGTATACAGGTAGGGAAAGGAAGTGTATACAGGATTTAGAAAATCACTTACTGAGAAAGAGAGAGAGGCTGAACATAAGAACGGCATTTACAAGGGGAGTGAGGAAATTGTGTGTTTGTTCCTCCTTATTGACCATCCTGAAATTTGAAGTAAATTCTTAATTAGGTGTTTACTTCTCTGCCAAGAAATTTATGTCAGCCTTCAGATTTTGCTGCCACCTGGTGCTACAATGTTCCAGGAAGGGATGGCTAAATAGTTTGACAAATTCTAGAAAGTATAATCTAGATTCAGAAACCACACAAATTAAGATGATGGATATTCATTGTAATAAATAAATGAACATTTAAAAAATAACTCAAACTAACATAATAAATAATGAATGTGATATACCTATTGTAACAAATTTATGGGACGTGGTGATGGTAAAACATGATGCAGTTCGGCAGTACCACCCATCTCACAGACGTATTGTCCATACTGGCTTCTTTTTGAGGTTTTACTCCCAAATATGTCCGAACACTTAATGTTAATACCACATAAATGATTTCTCTTAGTTAATGACTCCCCTAATTGAAAAAAAGTTTGCCTCCTATTACTCTAAATTCATATTGGTTAATTTTGGCCAAGGTTTACCTAGATTTCACAGGCCTTTGGTGGCCTTAGCTGCTCTGCCCATTCTCTGTTCTGTCTGCATTGTTTTCTCAGTTGCTCCTTCAATCAGGACCTGCTTCCATTGCTTCTCATCTTTCCAAAATAATGTTTGATCCCTATTCTTCCACTCTGTGCTGGAAGAAATTCTTCTTTCCAGGTAATTATCTATCATCCAGCCTATTTTATTCAATCTAACTTTTAAAGAAATTCTGGGCTATTGGACTCCCAATTGGGCAATACCTTATTCTCTTAGTTTTGGATTCTCAACTGCTGAGGAACATAAAAAGAATCCCCAAGGTCCAGGCAAGACAAAAGTTTAGTAGTATCATTCATCTGAGGCAAATTACATTTTCCACGGATGACCAAAAGATTTACTCTCATTCCACATGCTCTTTTTACAATGTGATGTTGGCTGTCTTTCCATAGAAAAGTGCAATCTATGTTCTCTTCTTTAGAATCCGGGTGGGCTTGTGATCTTGGAAGAAGTGATCCCTTGTGACTTCCGAGGTTAGGTGATACAAAGTGATAAAGTTTCTGCTTGGCTCTCATGGGGTGTTCTTTTGGAACCCAGCCACCAAGCAGTAAGGAAAACCAAACTAGCTCACACAGAGACACCACATGGAGAGGTCATTTGTGCTTTTTCCAGCTGACAGAGAGCCCAACTGTGGCCCAGACTCAACCGGCATTGACCACAAACAGCTCCAGATGGTTTCAACTGCAGCCATCAAGTCACCCCTGGCCCTCAGGCCTTGGCAGTCTGGGACCCAGGCATCAGAGAGCAGAAGCAGACCATCCCTGCTACACTCCAGTTCCTAATCCCAGAGAAACAATGAGTACAATAAAATTGTTCTGTGCTAAGTTTTTTAAAATATATTTTTAGTTGTAGTTGGACACAATATCTTCATTTTTATTTATTGTTATATGGTGCTAAGGATTGAACCCAGCGCCTCGCACGTGCTAGGTGAGTGCTCTACCGCTGAGCCACAACCCCAGCCCATCTGTGCCAAGTTTTAAAGAGTGGTTCAATGGGGAGTAATGGCTTTGGGAACCACGGCTTATACAGTGTATTCCTCAGAAACTGAGAGCATGCTCAAGATGCTGCAGATTCCAACTGCCCTCTACTCAAGCAAGCTTCTTACTCTGAAGCATCTCTCTGCATCACAGTTGAACAGTTTTCCTCTCTTTTGGTTTTTGAGGATCTTATTTCTGGCTCCACCATTAATCTCAGAGATGGTTTCTCCATTTCTCTCAGGAGATCTATGACTTCATTGAAAGTATTTTTGTCTCACTCTTTTCTGGCCTCCTTTTTTTTCCCCTTCCACTATTCATCCTTGGCTTTTCATTCTAACATCTGTTTCTGAAAGGTTCACAACTTGTGATGATTGGCACTGGGAATTTCCATTTTTCCAAAGAGACTCCAACCTATGCACAGGAGTGTGGCCTTACCTTCTGGTTCCAAGAAAATAATTATACCACGGATGACCCAATGTTAATATTTTCTAGATTATTCTGCCTTGATATCAAGATAATAACATATCTAAAATTTATTGAGATCACTACATGTCAATCATTATGCTAACCTCTCTCCACACCGTTTTCAATTCTTTCAATAACCTTAGTCTTGCCCTGTTTTGAAATGAGAGAAGTGAAAAACAGAAATGATAGATTATTTATCTAAGGCAACACAGCCTATAAATGGAAGAGGGGAATTTGAATGGCAGTAATCTAACTCTAGAGCCCATGTTCTTAATCACATGATCCATGAATAGAACATTAACTAGCTAGCATGCAGCCAGCCAAGCCCAGTCTTCAAAGACTATTTCAGGGTAAGGAAAAGGTCTTACTTTCTTTCATCTTTCTCTTGCTTTTCTCTTCCTGGTGATTCCCTAATTCTGCACACAAGGGAACATACATCTCAACAAGGATAAGCAACTGTTTCAAGGTATAGAATATCCAGTTTAATTCTGTACAGAGAAAATAAACATTTTCCCCAAAGAAGCAACAAAGTTTGCAGGTGCATGATTCTGGCTGCTAAAATCTCACCAGGACAATTTAAATTAAAGCACAGTCACTTAGCTTTTTAGGCTGAAATATCGGCATTTAGGTTACATCACACATTTTCCCAAGAACAATGAGTGGAGCTTGTTTTATATTTGTGTAACTAAAACGCCTATTCAGGGCTTTGTCCCCCTGAAACAAAGGACAATCTGTTTCCAAGTGTCTTCTTGCAGGCCTGAAACTGTTCGCTGTGTTTTCATAACACTGCTCCACACTGTTTTATTCCCAGTGCAACTGGGGTGTAGCAGGCTTCTGGGAAGCAGCCACAGCTCCTGCACCAGGCCTGCCCTTGAGGCTGCACTTGACACTGAGGTTTTCCCAGTGTCAATGCATCTCTTCCATGCATGGAAGAAAAGTCCACCTCAAATTCCAAGGGACTAGTAGAAAAAGATTTTTTGTGACAAAAATCCTATTTCAAAACTCAATAAAATCCCATTTAAATACCTCTCTTCTTCCCCCACATATCCATTGTGGAGAACAGCATTCCTCTCTCTTCAGAGAGCTTCCTCCTCTCTCCAGGATTGTTCTCCAGACTCATACTCCCCTTCAGCTCCATCCACTCATCCTTAGACCCCATCCCATAATCCCCCTACAGTTTCCATCCTCAGGCTGAGTTCAGCACTCAGGAGTTCCCTTTTCAGAAAAGGGAAGAGTGTGCATACTTAAAACATAATTCTTCCCAGTCACCAATAATTTTAAAACAAACATCTCTATTCTAAGAGCTTCTAAATATTAATTTTAAATCTTTTAAAAATTGTGAACTAAATCATACATGAAAAGGGATAAACATGTGTGTATGTTAAAGAAATAATAATAATAATAATAACAACAACAACAACAACAACAACACAACCCAAAACTCAGTGTACTGGCTCATGCTGGGTCAACTTGGTTAAGCTGGCAATGGTGCTTCCAGTTCTCCATTACCTCTGTGACTCAGGGTCAGAGTTGGCTCCAAAGAGGAACATGCACAATATGGAAGATGGACATGAGCCACCCCATTATGCTGTGAAGGTTGTTATGGTCAGATGTGCAGTGGACAAATCCAGAGGTTCTCAATGGGTCTAACTTGCTCTTGATTTTATCCACTCTATCAACATGTCAGTAGCACTCCTTTCTTCCTTCCTTCTTTTTCTTCCTTTAAAAAAATTGCTGTGCTAGAGATTAAATTTAGGGCCTCTGGAATGCTATGCAAGTGCTCTACATTGAGCTATTCCCCCAGGCCTTTTAAATTTTCTTTTGAGACAGGATCTTACTAGATTTCCCCTGCTGGCCTCAAACTTGGGATCTGCCATCCTCAGGCACTGCACCCTGCTAATAGCACTTCTTTATGACTGCTTATCTTGCCTCAGCTCCCGATATATATTGTTTGCTGAAGCAAAACAACATATCCACTGGCAGCTATTTCCCCCATTGGTGGGGCAAATACTTTTTTCTCAATCAATATCCACTAGTAAAGACCACCAAAAGTGGTTGTCTGATCCAGCAGATACAATGGTTCTTGGAGTGTCTGTGACAGAGATTCATTATAGCATATATGGCAACTGTATGAACATATGGGTGAGTCATAGTCCAAACCTTTGGGATTCTGGAACAAAAGTATATCATTTTCTCTCCTAATTATTCTTCTTCCTTTGAGAAATGGCTTCAGGCTTGCTATTAAGCCCTAGTAGAGACTAAACACTTAACTATGGAACACCAAGTTACCATACAACCTAAGCTGCCAATTACAAAGTGGGTGATGTCTGAACTAACAGGCTGTAATGTCGGGTGTCCACATCAACCCTTTGCCATCAAGTGGCAGTGATATGCATGAGATCAGCCTCAAGCAGGTCCTGAAGACACAAATTCAATTGCGTCAGCAAGTGGCTCAGATTCCCATGAGCCCTACTTCTGTTCTTCTCCTCCCTCAGTCTGTGCAAATTTCCTCTTAGGGTGGATTGAGGAAAGGGAGAAAATGGAGCTAGGTTTATAAATATGTCTTCTAAAAATCTGGAAGAAGCTGCAATAGTATGCTTGCAGCACTGTAGCCCCACCCACTTAGATGTGTCTTATGAAGGACAGTGTTGAAAGATTCCCAGTGGGCAGTGTGCTTGTTAGTTAATTTGTCTGGAAAGAGTCGGTCAGAATTATGGATCAATCAAGTCATGATAGTGACTAATGGTTTGGTCCATTGCTCAAGAACTGAGAAAGGAAGATGATAGGAAAACTGGAGACGATGAAGTCTAGAGAAGAAGTATGAAAATATGCACCAAGGAGCACAAAGTGTGACAATATTTGTGTCAGGTGAATGCTCTCATCAAAGGGCAACCTTACCAAAGAAAGAAGTTACTATCAGGTAGACAAGATGATATGTTTTGTGGATTTCAGTCAGCCTCTTCCCCCCGTTATTCCTGTCCTTGCCAAGTACAACCATAAATATGGTGGACGTGGCTGTAGAGATAGAAGGATAGAGGTTATTCAGCAACATGAACTTTATCTCACCAAAGCCAATCTGGTTCCCTCCATGATTGAGTCTCCAACTATCAACGGCAAAGACCAATACTGACTGGAGATGGGCACCTAGATTAAAGTGATTGTATCAGACTATTTCTACCTCAGAAGGAGAAGTACACTGTTCTTACAGAATGCCTTATTTGTTATGACATCAGGGTCTCTCATAGACATTTGCTTCTGGACCCAGGAACTCATTTTTACAGAGAACAAACACAGTAGTGGTCTTCCCATAACCTGAATGCAGCTGAACTGATAAAATTTGGTAATAGCCTTTTGAAGACTCAGCTTAGTGCAAGGTGAGTGGTAAAAACCATTAGTTGAATCATGGTCTTGTTACATATTTTATTTGGAAATTAAATACAATTAAAGAAGTATGTGTGCAGATGCTAAGTTGACAAGGATGGACTATGCTGGCTTGTTCTATGTCAGCATGGATAAACTGAGAACTACATTTCCAAGAATTCCATTTTCTGTATAATTTTGAGTTTGAGTTGGCCAAGACAGTAATATGTGGTAGGTTTGAAAGACATAAAAATTAAACAATTATGATTATTCTCTAAAGGTTTTTGTGGTCAGATGTAGTGACAGATATGTACAGAGATGCCCAGAAGGTCTCTCTTGTCATATTTTTCCCATTAGCATTTAACAAGTCTTTCTGTCTTTAAGTCTCTCCTTGACCTCTTGCCCCTTCTACCCTATATGTCTTTTTTTCATGCTGGTTCGGTCCATTTTCATCTTTCTCTTCCATCCTGTGCTACTAGCCTTTGCAACCAGTATCCCCCTAAAACTGCCCTTGCCACTCTTTTCCTTGTACTTATTTTTAAAAGTTTTATTACTGGTATGTGCTGATGCCTTCCCAAGAAGAATATATATACCCAGTAGTTGCCTCTGAGTTTCATCTTTGCATTTTCAATGGTCTCCACCTGGATTGTAGTCAGAGAAGTGCAGGGTGGACCATAACTATACACTCATCACACTTCCCCTCAAAACCACAGGTCCTTCATATGTCAGTGAATAACTTCACCATCCACCAGAAACCAGGTATGAAAGTGTCCCACTTGTTACCCTCTCGAGTCCACTCTTTGCTTTGGTTTCCTTTATCTCTTGTCTGGAAGAATGTAATAGGCATTTTCCTAAAGTTGTGAAGTTCTAGTTATATAATACAGAAAGAATTCACCATACAAACACTAAGGTTTTTCTTCAGTATAGACCAATCTTAACCCTAAAAATGTAGACAATAAATCCATTTTATGGCACAAGTTGCAGCCAATCATGGGCTGAGATGAACAAAGGGAAAACACACTTGCATGACATTTTTGGTGTATTAGACCAGTGGCAATGCTGTCCATTCCACAAATATTTGTCAATCCTTGGCCCACCCCACCATACACTAAGAAACGTGTCTTCAGGAGAAGCATACAAAGCAATGATTCACTGTGTTCTTTCAAGCCCAGCACTATGTGACATGCAGGGAATACAAAGATAGAAAATTCATGGTCTTCATTCTTAAGTAGCACTCAACGTTCCTCAGTCACTGCTTATGTTGAATGATGTCTCAGATGGTCCCTCTAATGCTGAGCTCCTCCCAGAGACGGTGTTGCAGTGAAGTTCCTCCCAAGGCCTATTATTTTCAGAGAATAAATTGAGAGGGGGAAAAAAATCCCCATTTCAAAGTCAATCTAGAGACACATGTAGACTGTTGTCTAGATGCAAGGATTCTTTTCGGGTGACACATAGGAACCACCTCCTTGAGACCTGAATTAAATTGCAAGCAATCTCAGTAATGAATTCAGCCTTGTGCTCAGCCCATTCCCAGAACCTCCGGCTTAATTATGAGAAGAAAACCTATTTATTCTGGGACATCACTACTTTGGGATAAATTCCTGGAAGCCATCAGAAAAGTAAAGGGAAGATCTTTCTCAGAGTCTCTTCTCTGGATTTCTGAGAAAGAAGTGTTTCCTGTTTGGCCTGTCAAGTTGCTTTTAATTCCAGCCCATGTATTGCCCCTTATTAAATTCTCTTTGAAGTTAGATTCTGTGTCTATACAGAGGCCTAAGTTTCCTGTGGGAGACTAAGTTGAGCTTTCTCTTGTCTTCAGATATCATCTTTCCCTGAGTATGTTCTCTTTTTTTTATTATTTTTTAGTTGTCAATGGACTTTTATTTATTTATTTATATGAGGTGCTGAGAATTGAACCCAGTGCCTCACACATGCTAGGCAAGTGCTCTGCCACTGAGCCACAACCCCAGCCCTGAACATACTTTTTCTGTTAATAGTCGCAGAATAAAATGATAATGTTTATACAGTACTTTACATTTTACAAAACTTTTTTCATGTGTTTTAGTTCTCTTACTTCTAACAGCAACCCAGAGAGGCAGAGCTGTGAGGCTCAGAGGAGAGTAACTTGTCCAAGATCACACAGCTATCAGAGGACGACCTCACGAAGGACCCAGGGATTCGAACTCTTTCTTCTTTTCCACTTCTCTCCCTATATCCATCCAGTGCCCCAAATGACATATAGCCCTGATCCGCTTAAAAATTGCTCTAAACTCTGAATAAAACCATGTTGATAGCTCAAGCCAAGGAGCACTGGAATCTGGCCAGGTGACTAGCTTGATTGTGGGAACCTATGGATATGCCCTGTAAAACAGAGCTTCAAGGAGGTGCTTCCAAGAGCTGGGAAACACAGGAGGAGACCTCCCAAAGCAAAGGTTCTCTTGTTGGCTACACATTTAAAACTCTGAATCCTGGGTTACTGCCCCAGAGATTCTGATTAAGTTGATCAAGGGTGCAGCTTGGTCATTAAGATATTTTCAAAACTCCCCGGGTTATACTAATGTGTGCTCAAGCTTGAAGAATGTTGTTGAAGGGCTTCTGCCATTTACTTGTCCCTTTTAATTCTTGAGCACTCATTCTTTCTCTTTTCTAAATACTTATTACACTAATCAAATATAATCATTGAATAAAATCTAGAAGATATAGATTAGTCTTTGGAGATTAAGCCTAAGAGAAAAATAAATACTGTTAACAATTCGGTGGACATCTTTCTAGGGTTTTTCTATATACATATGCACAAATAAACGATATGCTTTAATAAAAAATTATATACATAGTGCCATATAATATACCTTCTATTAGTATCATTTTTCCATATCAATACATTCAAATTAATATCATTTTAAAGATTCTATAGAATTCAATGGCTGTAACAAATAGTTTTCTTTCTATATAAACATATCCACTTCCTTTCAGAGGAAATGCTTGAAATCCTAAAATCTGGTAGGGAAGATCAGATTTTGATGATCCTCTTAGTTTCTCAGCCAATTCCAGTTTATCTGGAAGAATTACATATAATAAAACAGTATACTAACTTGGACAAAGACCCTTGTGAGGGAAATTTAGAAACTATTATTAATACCCAACTCCCAATAATCTTAGAGAATGAAAGGAACTGTGTTTTATAAACATCCAAATTCTATCAAGTCTTCAGTTATTTGAAATCTCTTCTCACATTTGTTGAAAATTCATCAGCTACCTGGGTCAGCTCATTGAGTGAGTCTCTGACATAATGCTAAGATAATAATGATAATGAAAGGTAGGGGTGTAGCTCAGTGGTAGAACACCCTAACACCTCTATACAGGTATGCAGGAAGCCCTAGATCCCCAACACCAAAAATGAAATAAAATAAATAACTACTAGTATTTACATAGCATTTTATAGTGGATAATTCTAACATAAAAATAATAAGAATTGACTACCACTTATTAAGTATCCTTATTGAAAATCAATGTGCCAGGCACTGAACAAGGTATTTAATGTAGTCTTCTATTTGATGTCTCTTATAAAGTCTATACATAGTCGCATTATCATCCCCATTTTACAGATGAGACAGCTGAGACTCAATGAAAACTCGATTGTAAACATGGATGTGTTAGGGTTTTACTCAGCACTATAGCTCAGAGCCTATCTCAGTGTCTTGCACTATACATAAGCAAAGGGCAGGACTCAATACATGGTTGATAGTTGAAGGAATAATTAGATCACATGCTATTTCGTTTCTTCATATTGTCTCTGGATACTCTCCTCAGAGGAGATTTTCTTCCAGGCTTCATGCTCTAGAAATGGCTATTCAAATAGTAGTGATTTGGTGGTTCATGGAAATGTACTACTTTTGTTTTATTCTCTAGGGGAGTGGTTCTCAAAATATGGTTCCTTGCCCCAAAGCATTGATGCCATCTGTAAGTTTATAAGAAATACACATTCATGTGCCCCACTCCAGACTACTGATTCAGAATCTCTGGGCAGGAGTATCAAAAAGTATGTTTTAGTAAGCTTTCTAGAAGATTTCAGTGAATATTAAAGATGAATATTAAAGTTTGAGAACCATGGGAAATAAATGAATGCCTTTCTGTTCTGAAATTTATGGTAATAGTTGAGCTTGGATGGATGGATGGAGGAGCCATTTACAGGGCTTGGAGAGACAGGAAGAGGAGCAAGTTTGGAGGAATTTAGGCTGACATCAATTTAGATCTGATATGTTGAGTCTGAAGTACCTTTGGGGTATCTTGATGGAAGCTTCTGTCACCCCCAGGTCTGAAACTCAGAATAAGACTGAGTTGGAGATGCAGATTTGGGAGCAGTAGTTAAAGCCATATATGGAACTGCTCAGGAGAGTGAGAAGTGTTAGCACAGAGAAGAACCACTGATATACCCAATTAATAGCATTATTTTAGGAGAGCCAGGGAGGGGTGCTCAGAGAAAGAAGTTGTTCCTCGTGAGTGACTTGCATTGGAATGTTTGTCTCATCTTCCCCTCTGGATTATAAGCTCCTTAAAGGCAGGGACTGTGTAAACTTCAATAAGTCCCTCAAACAAAAGTACATTGCTGCACTGTCTTTGAATAATCAGTGAATTCCTACCAGGATTCTTTTACAGAAATCCGATGTGATCTGAGCCACCAGCATGATGTGTCCCCCAAAATCACTTACATAATTTCCCAGAGGACGTTGTGGCAGATTAAAAATAAGTGAATAAATAAAGGGCATCATGTGTAATCCACTGATATCCATGCTAATCACATTAATCAGAGTGAATTAATTACACCTGAAAACAGATGCAAAGTTAAATTCCTTAGAAAATCAATTCATTAAACTCATATTGGAATGCACAGTCAACAGCCCCCATGTTTAGAAACTATCAGCATGATTTGTGGCAACTTCTGATTTACTAACGAAACTGCTTAAAACATTTTTAAAGGCAATTACAATTACTGTCTGGCATTTGATGGAAAGAAATCTTGTCAGCATTGTCCCTCGTGTGTCAACTGTCACAATTTTCTAAAAATTTTGAGGCGAAAAATAGGCAGGCTCTACTATTTGCTAGCCTCGATTAGGGTTAATTCAATGTGTGTCTGCAAATAATAGTGTTTAATGTAATCTCTCTAATTACAGATAAAACGCATTTTCAGTCATGCTCATCACTGACAGTATTTTGGGATAAGTTAAACTGACAGCTGCTTTCTAAAGGAAAGGAAAAAACAAACCTTCCTTGGGGTTGTGTTGATTTTTTTTCTCTTTCTCTTTCTGCATTAAAGTTCAGAAAAAGATGAAACTAGACACTGGCTTTGAATAACAACTTTAAAAATCATGACATTGTTTTCCTTTCTTGGGAAGGGGACACATTTTTTTTAACCTCCTACCCCCATCAATGAAGTAAATCAGAAGTTGCCACAAATCATGCTGATAGTTTCTAAACATGGGGGCTGTTGACTATGCATTCCAATATGAGTTTAATGAATTGATTTTCTAAGGAATTCACTTGAATTCACTCAACAAGAATTTTCTTGGGGTTTCCAGTGAATTAGGCATTGTGCTAGGCACTAAGGAGATAAAAAAAGAAATGGTTCTACCAAACTTGCCTCCCCACAGTTGGTCCCATACATCAAGTCAAGATTCCTGCTTGATAGGGGTGGTGCCAATGTGTTCACAACCCCTGCAGAGTGAAACTACTCAAATCACAGAATTTTCTGAGAGGTCAATACATTTTCCTCCTTGACCAAATCAACTGGACCGGAGACAACCCAAGGGCATCTAATCCATAGATGGCCCCGGCACCCACAATAGGGCCTGGAACAGGAACAGGGATTAGAAAATGCCAAATAAGATGTTAGGGATAAAGGTGAAGTTAGAAGTGAACAAGACAGAAACACAACACAAAGAACTATAATCTCCAGGGGGCAGGCCTTCCTCATAAGGTTATGAGGAAGCAAGAACACACAGCCTAATTCAATGTTAAATGAATAAGGAGCAAATAATTGCCATCATAGATATCTTGACTTTTTTAAATCTTTATTTATTTATTTATTTTTAGTTTCCAGCGGACACAACATCTTTGTTTGTATGTGGTGTTGAGGATCGAACCCGGGCCACACGCATGCCAGGCCAGCACACTACTGCTTGAGCCACATCCCCAGCCCTTGACATTTTTTTTTTTTTTTTAATATTCTTAAGACGTGTGTGGTTCACACTAAGTCATTATTTGCAATACTTTTTTTCACCTGTGCTGTAGATAAGCCATGTTTATTGCAACCTGTGTGTAGTTGGGATATAGTTCAGCTCTGAGTTAATACAAAAACTCAAAACAACATTGGTTTAATAAGGAGTTAATTTATCTCTCACAAGAACTCTAGTTTTAAGTAAACCAGGGCTGACAGTGAAGCCATACTTCCAAAACCCTCAGGGACACAATTCCTTCCATCTTGTTTTCCTACAATCCCTGGAAGATACCCTTGTCTCCATGGTCTAAGGTGGCATCCGTGTTCCAGATGGAAGGACAGATAGAGGAATGAAGGAGAAAAGATAAAAAACATTTAAAATAGATTTCTAGCACTGGAATATATTTCTAGCAGCTGGAAAAGTGTTATTTATTATTTATAGATGGAAATTATGTAAAATATCTGATTCTTATTTCTAAAGTAACACCAGAAACAGAGATAAGGAAATCCATTCACTGATCTAAGCAAACCGAAGTGGGAGCCCAAAGCCAAAGTAGTGTAAAAACTGGCAGAAATTATAGACAACTTGTGTGGGTGGGGTGTCTTTGTGCTTCCCTATTTGTGAAACAGTTCAAAATAATCCCCATTTGATCCCAGAAGAAAAGACCCTTACTAACTTGTGAGTTACAATACAAATCAGACTTGGGTTTTTTTTTTTTTAAATATTTATTTTTTAGTTGTAGTTAGACACAATACCTTTATTTTTATTTATTTATTTTCATGTGGTGCTGAGGATTGAACCCAGGGCCTTGCACATGCTAGGCGAACACTCTACCGCCAAGCCACAACCCCAGCACAAAATAAGACTTAGTTTAAGACCTATTGTCACCTATTGTGACACTTGAGTCTTCTCCAAATTGACATTTCCACTTGTAGAGCCACTCTCTAGGGCAGACAACCATGATGTCTCTAGAAGGCCACTGTCAAGAGCCATCTAGAAGAGGGGGCTGCATATAAAACATAGTACCCAGATTTGCAGCCTACAAGATGGCAGGAAAGACACAATCTAAGAAGTAGGGAAATAGGAAAGAAGAAGAGAGGAGGGGAGAGGAGTTTCTGAATGGAAGGGGAATGAATAATTTTGAATATATTAAGTTTGTTCTCTAAAAAAATAGGTATAAAGCACAATGAATTGTGTAACCACTGGATTAGCAATAATAAGAAATTCTGACAAATCTAAGTGTTGGGGAAGGTGTAGAACCATAGGGAATCTCATGCATTGTTGGTGGGAATGAATTGGTACAACCACTTTTGAAGAAAATTGGTATAACTAGTAAAGAATATGGTTCGCATACCCAGGAATGTAGTAATTCTATTTCTTAGAAGTCCCAGAGCTGTAGGTCTCAAACTTTAGCACGTATCATTATTTCCTGGAGGGCTTATTAAAGCAGATTGCTGGGCTCTCCCCCAGAGTTTCTGACTTAGTAGGTTGGTGGGGAAGCCCAAGAATTTACATTTTTAGAAAGGTGCCAGATGATGCTTATGCTGCTGATCCTGGGACTACACTTTCAAAACCAGCAGCCTGGAGGAATTCTTGCCTGTGCTTATGAGGAGACATGTACAAAAATCATCACATCAAACTTGTAATAGCAAGAACCCCAAAACAACTTAAATATCCATTGATAGAAAAGTGATTAGAGAATTACAGCATATTAAGAAAGGTAACATACAGCATTGAAAATTAATGAATTAGCTATACAACGCCATAGATAAATGTCAAATATAATTTTGAGCAAAGAAAAAAATCAGGTTGCTGAAGAATACACACCTTATGTTACCAATGGTATAAAATTAAAAAATAAGTAAATCTAAACAATAAGTT
Organism: Callospermophilus lateralis; assembly: GCF_048772815.1. NCBI lineage: Eukaryota > Metazoa > Chordata > Mammalia > Rodentia > Sciuridae > Callospermophilus > Callospermophilus lateralis. The sequence continues at coordinate 31,678,295 of NC_135306.1, forward strand.
GTTAGGATTGCATATGTATACACATTCAGTGGCAAACCAACATTCAGAATGGTGGGGGGAACAGGGACATGCATTAAGAAAGGTAATATACAGCATTGGGAATATGCAGAGGGAAGCATGCAGACTCAGTTGTTGAGGTGCATGGTAAGTTCAAAGACGTTTGTTATATTATTCTTTTGTGTGATTAAATATTCTTTTGTATGTATAAAATGCTTTAAAAATCACTTTCATTTTGTCTACATATGACATATTTTTCTTTTTTCATTGTAGTTAGTTTATGTATTTCCAATTTTATACTATTTTAATTTCCCATAGAATCTTGGCAGTGTAAAAAATAAAAACACAACTATAAGGAAGACTATTATTTTAAGGAAAGAAAACACCTTAAATATGTAAATGTGCATAAAGAAAATAAGATCAGCTGTGTTAGACAGTATACTTGTGTGTTTGTATGTGTGTGCATTTATACAGTCATGCATTGCTTAATGACAGGGGTATGTTTTAAGGTGGGAGGTGACTTGTCAATTATGCAAACACCACAGTGTGCTTACTCAAACCCAGATGGTGTAGGCAGGTCACTCTGCGTGGCCTCTGATGCAATCAAGGGATGCAGTAAATATGAGATGTCTGAGGCTTCTGGCCTTAGAGAGCACACTGTTATGTAGTAAACTTTTTTTTTTTTCCTAATGATTAGAAAGAGTATATTCCAAAATACTGATTAAAAAAAAGGATAATATAGTAGGTACAGAATCCAGGAGCATAGTCATTGGTTGTCTTCAGGTATTATGTACTGTACATAATTGTATGCACTATATTTTCATATGACTGGCAGTACAGCAGTTTTGTTTCCCCAGCGTCACCACAGTGGGTCATGCATCACCCTGAGACAATATGACGATTGCAATGTCACTGGGAATGGGAATGTTTTAGCTCCATTATAGTCTTTTTTTTTTTTTAAGAAATAATAAGTGACTTTATTGAAGTGGTTTTTTTGGTCTCAAATTATTTTTCATTTTAATGTTTTTATTAGTGCATTATAGTTATACTAATAGTAGGGTTCATTTTACCATAATCATACATGCATGCAATATAATTTGCTTCATTTCAGCAAATTATATTCCATTATAATCTTATGGGACCTCTGTTGTGTATGTGATTTGTCCTTGACAGAGACATCATTATTTAGCACATCATGAGACTTAAAAATCATTTTTGTATAGTTCTGAGCAATTGATTAAAAACCGGCAGGGAAAATTGAGCAAGGATAAAATGGCTGGGGGGCTGGAATGAGGGTTTTAGAAATTAAAGATAGAAAGTGTGTTAAGGGACTCATAAATTCACAGGGCAAAATAAAGTCCAGTCTGCTAGAAAGAGAACGACTCCAAGATGTACAGTGATTGCCTGAATCTCTGCACTGTCCCAGCAGCTCTTTTGAGGGGATAATGAAAGCAGATCTTGGGGGTGATGGATTTGGTGATTGTAGGTTTGGTGAAAGTGGCCAAAAGGGGATAGAGGTGGTGGCAGAGTTCAAAGGAGGACAACTTTGAAGCTGTTGATGCTAGGGCCTGTGTGAAAGTTTTAAATCACTTGGAAATTGGGAGCTTGGCCCAAAGCAGAGAAGCATGATTGAATGATGGAGACCCACCATGAGTGTAGAAAGTGTTTTGCAGTTAGATGGGGAAGCCCCAGAGCAGAGCAAGCCCTCATTATCACATGGCTCAGTGCGTCTAAGACCAGTGAGGAACAGAGTTTGAGAACTGAGGAGAGTTCATTGGGGGCCTGTGGAGTCCAGGAATCTAAAAAATTAGCAATACAAGTGGTTAAGTTCAAGAGAAAGAGAAAATGAGGTTGAGTCAGCGTTTGGACAGTAGCTTTGGTGCTCAGAGGGTTCTTACCTTTTGCTGATGAGCAGGGAATTAAGGTTATGTGACTCTGTGTTCTGAGGAGGAGCAGGGGTCTCCAGGAAGGCAGTCAGGGTGGGAGAGCTGTACCTATATGTGTTCCAATGCCACCCACTAGCTGTGGGATCTGGGGCTAGGTGCTTAACTTCTCTCAGCCTCTTTCCCCATTTTCAGACTGATAATCATGCTGTCTTAGAGGCAGAAGGCATCAGATGAGATCACGGATAATTGTGCTTACTAGAATATACTAGAATATCTCATGCACGCTATGGATACTTAATAAACATTAGGTCTCTCTCCTCTTTCCCTCAAATCAAATACCCTTTGAGGCCCAGCTTGGGGGTCAACCAGTATCACAGCAGGTAATCAAAGGGACTGATGATCCCTGGGCTCACTGATGGAGCCAGGAAATGGGTCAAAGACAGAAATAATAAAACTGAAATGACAGTGTGCTTGTGACACAAGCCAAACAAAATATTGCCCATGTCAATGTCACAGAGCAACTCAGACACAATCCTGGGGAAGAATTTTCTGAAGCATTTCTTGAATAATTTTATTCATGGTGAGGGGTATCAAATAAAAGAAGGTACAGAAATTCCCTTTGACACTTGATGGATTAGTTGGGCCCTTTTCAAAGAAAAAAATATTTGGACAGGTATTAAGCCTCTTAGGTTTTTAGTTCTTTCAGTTTTATTCTAGCCATAAAACAAAGGTTTATAAACATCCTTGCTTGCAGAGCAATCTCAGACATTTCGTGAAAGAAGGAAATGGGGATCTCCTGAAATCAGTACCTAAAACAAAAACAAAACCAAAACCACATAAAATCAAGATTATCCTTAGAAAGCACTTAAATCATACTTAAGCTCAAAAGTCAACAATTAGCCCAAAGAGTAGAAAGCAAAGTATGAAAGAGATATTTATACACTCACGTTCATAGCAGTATTGTTTACAATAGCCAAGAGGTAAAAGTAACCCAAGCATCCATCAATGGATAGCAAAAAGTGATATATATGGACAATGGAACAGTTTCAGCCTCAAAGAAGAAGGAAATTCTGACACATGCTACATAATACAGTAAGTGAAATAAGTTGGTCAGAAAAGGACAGATCCTGTATGATTCAATTTAAATGAGCAGGCAGATTCACAGGAGAAGGTAGAATAGCAGTAGCCAGGATGTTTGGATGGGGGAGTGAGGAATTATTATTTCATGGGTACAATTTTAGTTTTGCAAGAAGAATAAGTTCTGGAGATTGGATGCGCAATGCAAATGTCCATAACACAATTGAATGGCACACTCAAGAATGGTTAGGATGATAAATATTATATAATGTGTATTTTGCTATAATTGAAGAGTCAATGATGAATTTCTTTACTTTTGTGTATTTAGCTTTTAGAA